>NC_052329.1:27120708-27421958 GCF_016432855.1 Salvelinus namaycush
TTAAGACAGGTGGTATAACAAGGAATTGTACAGCCATTGCATTGCGCATATTTAGCGTAATAGTTACACTACCATTCCACCCTTGCAGAGTGTCAAACAGGGTCACTGTGATGAAAATAACCATTGTTATTAAATGTGGCACACATGTCTGTGTAAACTTAATCCTTCCCTTAGCTGACTTTACACAAGTACTTACAATCTGACAGTAAGAAAATACAATGAATAGTATCTGTAAAACATGAACCACTATTACAAATTTGTTCAAAATTTGATTGATTGTAATGGGTAAACATGCATGTTTCAGTATAGATGGAATATCACAGAAGATCTTATCAATACGAGATCCACACAAAGGAATCCTGACGGCTAAACTAAGTGCAATGAGTGCTATAAATAAAGGATAACACCAAGAAAATAAGAGTAACTTTCTAACAGTTAAAGATGTCACAATGGTATGGTATAGTAGTGGTCTGCATATTGCCACATACCTGTCGTAAGACATCACTGTTAGAGTAGAAAGTTCACACATGACAGATGTGTATATGACATAGGCTTGAGTGAAACATCCACCATAAGATATCACCTGAACATCTGACTGAAGGTCCAGTAACAACTTGGGGTAGAAACCAGCAGTTCCATACAATCCATTGACACATAGACTACACAGAAAGATATACATGGGCTCATGGAGACCTTTCTCCTGAATGATTGTTATGATCAGAGTCAGATTCACAGTGATGATGAGAAGGTATGTGATAAGAGACAAGGTAAAATAGACCGATTTGTTGATAAATGTCTCTTGTAAGCCAAAGAGATAAAATAACTTGACTTGGGTTGAGTTCTCCATAGCTTTTGTTAATTTTCTTCCTCTGGTCAATGCAGCAATTCTTAGTCCTTACAAGAATTGAGTGTGTATGGATGTGAATGAATTCAAGTGTGAATAATTTGATTCTGTTCAGGCTCAGAAACTTGTGTCCATGAAATGTCTTCTTGCTTGAGAGAGTGATACTGCTTCAATAACTTGTTCTACTAGCCTCTAAATATATCGTAGTGTATGGTCACATGGGATTGTAGTTTCTGTGTCAACATGTAACCACTCCATAGAGATGGATCTATATTGAGTTTATGACAAGCAACTAATTGGATTATATTTACTCTATTTTTGCATTAACCCAGGAAACAGGGGATGTCCTAAGGACATTGGGCAATGTCCCAATTAGGTTCATTTCAGGCAATGTTTACCAAACTCTGTCCTGGGGACCCCAAGGGGTGCACAAGCATCTTTTTGCCCTAGCACTACATAGCTGATTCAAATAATCAAAGCTTGATGATTAGTTGATTATTTGAATCAGCTGTGTAGTGCTAGGGCAAAAACCAAAACGTGCACCCCTTGTGGTCCACAGGTCAACGTTTGGGAAATGCTGCTTTAAGGGTTTCAGCGAGACGTCCCACTGATGTTCTGAGAACATTAAAGCATGACATTAACCTCTGGACCATAAGAGGGCGTTCAGTACAGACACCGGGTTGGTCACAGTATAACGTTATGATAAGGTATACTGAACAAAAATGTAAACGTAACATGCATCAATTTAAAATATTTTACATAGTTACATTTCATATAAGGAAATCAGTCAATTGAAATACATGAATTAGGCCCTAATCTATGTATTTCACATGACTGGGAATACAGATATGCATCTGTTGGTCACAAATACAGTACCTTAAAAAAAGGTAGGGGTGTGGATCAGAAAGTATTCAGTATTTGGTGTGACTTCTATTTGCCTCATACAACGTGACACATCTCCTTCACATAGAGTTGATCAGGCTGTTGATTGTGGAATGTGGAATATTTTCCCACTCTTCTTCAATGACTGTGCAAAGTTGCTGGATATTGGCGGGAAGTGGAACACGCTGTCGTACCCGTCAATCCAGATTATCCCAAACATGCCTGGTGAGTATGCAGACCATGGGAGAACTTGGACATTTTCAGCTTCCAGAAACAGTGTACAGATCCTTGCAACATGGGTCTGTGCATTATTATGCTCAAACATGAGGTGATGGCGGCAGATGAATGGCACGACAATGGACCTCAGGATCTTGTTACAGCATCTCTGTGCATTCAAATTGCCATCAATAAAATGCAATTGTGTTCATTGTCCATAGTTTATGACTGCCCACACCATAACCCCACCACCACCGTGTTCACAACGTTGACATCAGCAAACCGCTCTTCCACACGATGCCATACACGTGGTCTGCAGATGTGAGGTCGGATGGACCTACGCTACCGTTCAAATGTTTGGGGTCACTTAGAAATGTCCTTGTTTTTTAAATAAAAGCACACTCTGGGATGCTGGCCTTCAAGGCAGAGTTGAAAAGAAAAAGCCATATCTCAGACTGGCCGATAAAAAGAAAAGGTTAAGATGGGCAAAAGTACACAGACACTGGACAGAGAAACTCTGCCTAGAAGGCCAGCATCCTGGAGTCGCCTCTTCACTGTTGACGTTGAGACTGGTATTTTGCGGGTACTATTTAATGAAGCTGCCAGTTGAGGACTTGTGAGTTGTCTGTTTCTCAAACTACACACTCTAATGTTCTTGTCCTCTTGCTCAGTTGTGCACCGGGGCCTCCCACTCCTCTTTCTATTCTGGTAAGAGCCAGTTTGCACTGTTCTGTAAAGGGAGTAGTACACAGCGTTGTACGAGATCTTCACTTTCTTGGCAATTTCTCGCATGGAATAGCCTTCATTTCTCAGAGCAAAAATAGACTGACGAGTTTCAGAAGAAAGCTCTTTGTTTCTGGCCATTTTGAGCCTGTAATCGAACCCACAAATGCTGATGCCCCAGATACTCAACTAGTCTAAAGAAGGCCAGTTTTATTGCTTCTTTAATCAGAACAACAGTTTTCAGCTGTGCTAACATAATTGCAAAAGGGTTTTGTAATGAATAATTAGCCTTTTAAAATGATAAACTTGGATTAGCTAACACAACGTGCCATTGGAACACAGGAATGATAAGGGACGTCTGTACGGCTATGTAGATATTACATTTAAAAAGTCAACCGTTTCCAGCTACAATAGTCATTTACAACATTAACAATGTCTACACTGTATTCATGATCAATTTTATTTTATTTTAATGGACAAAAAAATTGCTTTTGTTTCAAAAACAAGGACATTTCTAAGTGACCCCAAAGTTTTACATGATAGGATTGAAAAGTGGTGGACATTACTAGAAAATAAATTAATAAAAAGTACAGTTGAGGTCGGAAGTTTACATACACCTTAGCCAAATACATTAAAACTCAGTTTTTCACAATTCCTGACATTTAATCCAAGTTAAAATTCCCTGTTTTAGGTCAGTTAGGATCACCACTTGATTATAAGAATGTGAAATGTCAGAATAATAGTAGAGAGAATGATTTATTTCAGCTTTTATTTCTTTCCACATTCCCAGTGGGTCAGAAGTTGACATACACTCAATTAGTATTTGGTTGCATTGCCTTTAATTTTTTTTAAACTTGGGTCAAACGTTTCGGACAGCCTTTCACAAGCTTCCCACAATAAGTTGGGTGAATTTTGGTCCATTTCTCCTTACAGAGCTGGTGTAACTGAGTCAGGTTTGTAGGCCTCCGTGCTCGCACACGCTTTTTCAGTTCTGCCCACACATTTTCTGTAGGATTTTGGTCAGGGCTTTGTGATGGCCACTCCAATACCTTCTCTTTGTTGTCCTTAAGCCATTTTGCCACAACTTTGGAAGTATGCTTGGGGTCATTGTTCATTTGGAAGACCCATTTGCGACCAAGCTTTAACTTCCTGACTGATGTCTTGAGATATTGCTCCATTATATCCACATCATTTTCCAAACTAATGATGTCATCTATTTTGTGAAGTGCACTAGTTCCTCCTGCAGCAAAGCACCCCCCACACCCGTCCCTCAAAGTTGGGATGGTGATCCTCGGCTTGCAAGCCTCCCCCTTTTTCCTCCAAACATAACGATGGTCATTATGGCCAAACAGTTCTATTTTTGTTTGATTTTGCTGTGGGGAGACCAATCTTAGTCTCTCTGGGTGCTCATTGACTCTGGGGCTGATTAATGTTTTATGGATGCTACCATGGTTTCTGAATTAGGTATTCACACTCAACTTCTCTGTCTGCATGGATGCAAGGGCACTCGACTGCCGCCCTATTGGAAGAGTCACCCATAGCACAGTGCCCATTCATATACGGGCATCAGGAAACCACAGTGAGACCATACAGTTCCTCCTCATCGATTCCCCCCATGTTCCTGTGATTTTGGGATTTTCTTGGCTCCAGAAACACAATCCCGTTATTGACTGGACCACGAGCTCCATCCTGGGTTGGATTTTTTGCCTTAAAGCGGCACAGCCGTCTTTGAGACGTCCCCCTCAGAACGTAAGCAAAGCCTTGAATGTCTCTGCCGTTCCCATTGAGTACCATGACCTCCTGGAGGTCTTCAGTAAGGCATGTGCTACTTCTCTTCTCCTGCACCATCCTTATGATTGTGCGATTGATCTCCTCCCAGGCAACACAACACCTCGTGGTCGGCTATATTCTCTATCTGGCCCGGAGACCAAGGCCATGGAAGAGTACATTGAGGAGTCTCTGGCTACTGGAGCCATCCGTCCGTCTGCATCTCCTGCCGGCGCAGGGTTTTTCTTTGTAGAGAAGAAGAACAAGCCCCTGCGTCTGTGCATTGACTACCGGAGGCTGAATGATATTATGATCAAGAACCTCTCCAGTGGGCTACCATCTTTTCCAAGCTGGACCTTCGGAATGCCTACCGCCTAGTTGGGATACGCGAAGGAGATGAGTGGAAGACAACATTGAACACAGCCAGCGAACATTATGAGTACCTGGTCATGCCATTTGGACTCGCCAACTGTCTTCCAGGCTCTGGTAAACGATGTGCTCCGGGACATGCTAAACCGTTTTGTGTTCGTCTACCTTAACGACATCCTCTTTTGTTCCCGGTCTGCCCAAGAACACGTTCTTCATGTCAGACAAGTCCTTCAGCGCCTCCTGGAGAACCATATGTTTGTGAAAGCCGAGAAGTGTGAGTTCCACCGCTCTAGCCAGTGGAGGCACTGGCTGGAAGGAGCAGAGCAGCCATTCTTGGTTTGGACCGACCATAAAAATGTGGAATATCTCCGTACAGCCAAGCGCCTTAACTCCAGGCAGGCCCGGTGGGCTTTATTGTTTACAAGATTCATCCATCCAACTGGCTGTATGGATGGGGACAGTATATCCAGAGAGAGTCATGATTCCGTGAACAAAGTATTTTACAGTCTGTCATGACGTGGCCCTCTTTGTGTACAGCGCACACCATCCCCCTCTCTCTGCACCATCCCCCTCTCTCTCTCACCACCTCTCTCTCTTCCTCCTACACCCAGGCTCTGTTAGGCAGGTCATAAATTCCTAGAGGAGTTTCTTTCCTCATGGCCAGAGTATAGAGAGAGTGAGTTTCGCAGGAGAACAAAGGAACCTCTTCCACATCACAGAACTTGAGAACTGAACAATGTCCATGTTTTGGAGAATGTTTACACGGTCAGGGAACAATCCAGTTACGATCGGTCCATTTTGTACAATTTTGTGAAACTCATGAGAGACAATACAGCCACATTACCATAACTCTGTTTATACAAGAGTCTCCATTGTGAGGCTTGCATCTAATTGTTATATAAAATGAATGAGTAAACAAACTATTTGTGAAATTATGTCATGTGATTTTAAACTGTTCAATGAAAGAGAATCCAATACCCTTTAAAGTTTAACTAAATCATTGGCCCGCCCCATGAGCACAGACATTGATCTGGCGTCATGGGACAGCCCCTTTCTACTGTTACGAATATAACCCCCACCTGGAGGAATTCCCTTTAGACCAGCTTACCTCGATTACCACGAGAGGGCTAAGGTTTGAGTAGAGACTAGTACCTCATCACAGAGGGAGCTAAGGTATGAGTAAATTGCTGAATCTTTTAACCATACCACGTGGTTAAACTCTGAGACTATCGATCCGACAGAATAAGAGCTACTCTTCGATACTAATTACTAGTCTGCAGCTAGAAATTATGTACCCGTGAATGCGAGGACCAACAACCGCCGAAACATCTATTCTATAACAACATTTCTGAATGGGACTCTGAACTATCCATTCTAACCACGGAAGAGAGAGAGAGGGCGGACAAACTCTCCAACAGAGATCAAGACGACACACTGAGCGTAGATATATATATATATTGATTGCAATTATTCCCGAAAGAGTGAGCGTTCATGTGCAAAGGATTAGCATTTCAATTGTTAGAATTATCAACTGTGTAGTGCCTTTTGTCTTTCGCACCCTTCTCCCCTCTCTCCACTGGGATTCTCTGCCTCTAACCCTATTACAGGGGCTGAGTCACTGGCTTACTGGTGCTCTTTCATGCCGTCCCTAGGAGGGGTGCGTCACTTGAGTGGGTTGAGTCACTGACGTGATCTTCCTGTCTGGGTTGACGCCCCCCTTGGGTTGTGCCGTGGCGGAGATCTTTGTGGGCTATACTCGGCCTTGTCTCAGGATGGTAAGTTGGTGGTTGAAGATATCCCTCTAGTGGTGTGGGGGCTGTGCTTTGGCAAAGTGGGTGGGGTTATATCCTTCCTGTTTGGCCCTGTCCGGGGGTATCATCGGATGGGGCCACAGTGTCTCCTGACCCCTCCTGTCTCAGCCTCCAGTATTTATGCTGCAGTAGTTTATGTGTCGGGGGGCTAGGGTCAGTTTGTTATATCTGGAGTACTTCTCCTGTCTTATCCGGTGTCCTGTGTGAATTTAAGTATGCTCTCTCTAATTCTCTCTTTCTTTCTCTCTCTCGGAGGACCTGAGCCCTAGGACCATGCCTCAGGACGACCTGGCATGACGACTCCTTGCTGTCCCCAGTCCACCTGGCCGTGCTGCTGCTCCAGTTTCAACTGTTCTGCCTGCGGCTATGGAACCCTGACCTGTTCACCGGACGTGCTACCTGTCCCAGACCTGCTGTTTTCAACTCTCTAGAGACCGCAGGAGTGGTAGAGATACTCTTAATGATCGGCTATGAAAAGCCAACTGACATTTACTCCTGAGGTGCTGACTTGCTGCACCCTCGACAACTACTGTTATTATTATTATTTGACCATGCTGGTCATTTATGAACATTTGAACAACTTGGCCATGTTCTATAATAATCTCCACCCGGCACAGCCAGAAGAGGACTGATCACCCTTCATAGCCTTGTTCCTCTCTAGGTTTCTTCCTAGGTTTTGGCCTTTCTAGGGAGTTTTTCCTAGCCACCGTGCTTCTACACCTGCATTGCTTGCTGTTTGGGGTTTTAGGCTGGGTTTCTGTACAGCACTTTGAGATATCAGCTGATGTACGAAGGGCTATATAAATACATTTGATTTGATTTGATTCTCCGTCCCTTTGTCTACCAAGGCGCCATGCCGGTTTAGCACACTGGGGCACATCCCCTATAATTTCCTTGTAACCATATCTACTTTGTTTGTTTGTATGTGCATTTCTGTGATTATTTAGTTAGTTAATAAATAAATGATTGAGACAATTGATGTTTGGATGATTCATAGTGAATACTTGGTTCGTGCAGATAACCAACAATTTACGACGTTTGGAATGAGACTAACATGAGGTAAAGAATAATTCATTAATTAGAAGACTAATTGATCAGATATTACGATATCTGAAAGTTATCTGAATATTTTCCCTGGTGCCCCGACTTCCTAGGTAATTACATTTACCTGATTAGTTAATCACGCAATAATAATGACAGAGAATTGATTTGATAAACGAACAGTCTTCAGTTTAATGATGCCAAAGACACGACAAGTCCCTGATGTCTCTCTGGAAGGAGATCCTCACCCTGTGTCACGATCGTCGTAATGAATAGACCAAGGCGCAGCGTGAGTAGAGTTCCACATATTTTTAATAAACCGAAACTCAGCAAAACAAAACAAACAAGCACAAAAACGAAACGTGAAGCTACTGTTGTGCACTCAGGCAACTAAATGTAAACAAGATCCCATGAATACCAATGGGAAAATGGCTACCTAAATATGATCCCCAATCAGAGACAACGATAAACAGCTGCCTCTGATTGGGAATTGTCACGATCGTCTAAGGTGGAAACAGTGGACCAAAGTGCAGCGTTGTGAGCGTACATACTTCTTTATTACAAAGAACGAACACTAAACAAACTAACAAAATAAAAAAACGAAACGTGAAGCCAACGTAGTGCTCACAGGCAACTAAACATGGACAACTACCCACAAATACAGGTGGGAAAAAGGCTACCTAAGTATGGTTCTCAATCAGAGACAACGATAGACAGCTACCTCTGATTGAGAACCACACCTGGCCAAACACAGAAATACAAATCATAGAAGAAGGAACATATAATGCCCACCCAAATCACACCCTGACCAAACCAAAATAGAGACATAAAAAGCTCTCTACGATCAGGGCGTGACAAAACCTGAACCTAAAGGGGAGGGTCTGGGTGGGCATTTCTCCGCGGTGGCGGCTCTGGTGAGGGACGTAGACCCCGCTCCACCTCTGGCTTGGCCCACCTAGGTGGCGCCTCTAGAGCGGGGACCCTCGCCGCCGACCCCGGACTGGGGACCCTCGTAGCGGGCCTCGGACTGGGCACTCTTGTAGCGGGCCCCGGCCTGGGGGGCGTCGCTGGATGCTCCGGACTGGAGGGCGTCTCTGGAGACTCCGGACTGGAGAGCATCGCTGGAAGCTCCGGACTGAAGGGCGACACTGGAGGCTCCGGACTGGAGGGCGTTGCTGGAGGCTCCGGACCGGCGAACGTCTCTGGAGGCTCCGGACTGAAGGGCGTTGCTGTAGGCTCCGGACTGAAGGGCGTTGCTGTAGGCTCCGGACTGAAGGGTGACGCTGGAGGCTCCGGACTGAAGGGAGACACTGGAAGCTCCGGACTGGAGGGCGACTCGGAAGGCTCCGGACTGGAGAACGTCTCTGGAGGCTCCAGAGAGTCACTATCACGCCCCAACCAACACAGAGAATAAAAAGCTTACTATGGTCAGGGCGTGACACCCTGAGCTTGTCTACTTCTTTTGTGCGGAGTGAAACAGAGGAACCCAAGAGCAGACTCAGACGAGGAGACTGTGATGACGTAACCAAGGTATTTATTGAAACACAGGGGGAAGATGGAGTGCAAGCCAGGGGAAGCTCGGGTGGGTTGTAAGAAATCAGGTGCGGAAGCTGAGGCTGGAGCGAGAGGGGTTGGGACAGGGTCCGGAGGTGTATCCAAGGGAGTAGTAGAGTGGGGAATCCAGGACAGAGTAGCAGGATGACGAGACGTAGGAATGGAGACAGGGACCATGGTCAGAGCGGGCGGAACTGTAGCGGAGAGGAAAACAGCGTCAGACAAGGGAAACAGGCACACCAGGATAACAGGATCTAACAGTACAAACATCTAGAAGCGTAAACTGACTGAGTAGAGATTACAATCTGGCAGCGTGGAAGTGGCAGGGCTGAGTATTTGTAGAGGTCTTGATTATGGAACAGGTTGTAGCTGGTGGGGATCTGCTCTGACTCCAGCACACCTGTCTCCACCCACACGAGCACACACAGAGAGAGGGAGAGGGAGAGAGTACTGGGGGAGTGGCGGCAGGTCAAGGAGACACAGGATGAGCAGTAGAGGGCGTTGCAGGAGCAGAAGTGACTTTATTGTCCAGAGACTGAACATTAGTGAGTAATACACTCTGAAGCGGTTGATGGTGTGCACGCCTCCTGGGTTGGACTAGAAGTCCACTCTGTATACCTCTTATATGGCGGCGGCATCTTGGGGCAGTCTCTGAGATAAGTTCAATTGCCCTGGGAGGTACGAACAAAGAATCTAATTCAGGAAAGTTATTCCTGGTTGTAATGCTGGTGAGTTACCCCCGCTCTGATATCCAAAAGTTATTTACACCATAAATACACCATAATGTAAGAAATAACACACAAAAACATACTGCAAAGTTGCTTAGGCGCTAGAAGCAGAGCTACCATGTCTGTCGGCGCCATCTTTATACTATACTATACTTCACAATAACTTTGTGGTTGAACTTATTTTTTTAAAAACCGCACTGCCCCATCAAAATAAAGTTACACTTTCAAACTTGTTGAACTTGCATGGCAGGTGAGCATTTTACATTTAGAATGAAGTCTTTGTTAGAGGGTCTATCCACTCAAGGCTATATCCCCCAAGGGTGGCTGAATACAGGTGAATTACCACAAAATATGTAATTTTAACTAGAAACCCATTGCAGAGAACAGGCAAAACGTTTAATTTTACTTGCACTTGTGTGTGCTACTCTATTGTTGCAAAACAAAACATTGTTGCAAAACAAACATAGCTATCCCTGCCACTGAAATAAAATAGTTAAAAACTAGTTTGAGGTGTCTGTTATTGAACTTTGCACTTCCATTGAACCCGATACTGCAATAATGTAGCTCTGCAATAATGTAGGCTAATCCGTAATGTTTATCCTTTTATGCTGGTAGAAAAAATCATAATACTACCACTACTATAGAGAGGGAAGGGCCAACAAAGCTACAATCAATGGTTGGCTGGTCAATATGTCAATCCAACTCAAGATGCAAGGTTTGTCCAATGACAAGTGTAAATCATTTAATTTACTGCCTGGAGCTATACATAGCCTAATTTGTGCCATTGCTCTAACCATAATTCATACCACCATAAAACGATAAAAATACATAATTTTCAACTGTCAGAATATGAATAAATAATATATGTTAAACTTGGATTTAAAAAAATCTAGTGATTAAATTAAATAGAAATTCACAATGTGATATTTCTGTTCGGTATTTCTTGTATGTTGTTTATGCGTGTTATATCACTCTAAATGTGTAGCCTACATTCAACCATACTTTCTACATGCATATTATTATTATTGCATCAATGAAACAATGAATTTTCTTCCAAAGTGGTCGTGAATATCCATTTATTTTGAGATACACTGAGGAGGCCTGGTTATAAGCACATAGATGTGTTATCACAAGTTATTAACCAACAAAACAACATTTGGGATTCGTGTAATCACAAGCATTATTGACAGAATTTATTTGTTGACAGTATTAAGACTATACTCCCAGTGGGAATAATATATATTGAAAGAGTAGCTTTCCATGTTGTTATTCTTTTTTAGAAAGTTCTTAACTGCATAAAGAGTCACATATTTGTTCTATCAATTTCACGCTATAAACTTAATAGTGCACTACTTTGGCTCTGCTCAAAAGCTGTGAACTATACTGGGAATAGGGTGCCATTTGAGATGCCTTCAAGTGTTTTCCTGCTCTGGAAGTCTGCTTCAATTACTCTATTCTTGTAATATTTGAAAATCACAGAAGATGGCGATAGGCAGGGGCACACCATGGGGATGGTAGGAACGTGACCCCCCACATTCTGAGTGCCTTATGGAATATTGTAAGAGGGTCTATATTGAAATCATTCAATTTCTTTTTGTCAAGCAGTCACCAATATATATATATTTTTCATGGTACATGTGACACTGATTCGCGCCTGTCTCAATGAGGAGGCCGCAGGGATGCCACTGTCCAAGAACATGGGGATTGTGGCTCAGATGCACAAGGCACGTCTCTCTCCAGAATGAGCTCTCTCCCGCCATTTCGTGGGTATTCATTATTTCATAACTTCATTGTGTGCATTGTTTGCTATGTCTATCAATTCCCCATTAGAAATATCACTAGTAGTAGCCTACATTTACTGTCAATTCCCATAATTACTAATCTGTAGTGTTTATTTGGTTACGGTCATTTCTGTTAATGCATTGAATATATTATTATTACAGTAATTTAACATTCTCAATGTCAGAGTGGCCATGTGTTTTGCAGAACTCACAACCAATGATCCACTTGTGAGAAACAAGTTTTGGTTTATTCCATTCCATTTACGAGTTTTGTCAATTTAATCATAGTTTTGTGTTTGAAACTCTCCTGTCAATGTTGAGTAAGGACGCGCACCTGTGTCTTTGCTGTCATTAATGTGTTTGACTGTTATTTTATAAAATCAATTAACTACGTTTATTTATTATGCAATAAAATTAACCATATAACAATTAATTAAGTAGTAATCTGGGACACCACGGAAAAAGTTTATTTAAAGAGTTACCATTTTCCGAATGAACTCTTAAAGATCTCTTACATTAGTCACAGTCAATTCATTAATTCTTATTTAACTTCAGTCTCATTCTGAACGTCGTTGACTTCAAATATGCACGAACCATAGCATAAATGATGAATCAACAATATACAAATTGGCTTAATTATTTATTTACTAACTAACTAAATAATCACACAGAATGACAAACACACAAACAGGATAGCTTACACATTGATTACTAACCTGATATGATGGCTTGTTACAAAAAATGAAAAGGAAGGGGCATGTAAGAAAGAGCGGGAAGAGACAAAAGACTTTACTATTGCACATACAGCTGATAACTATGCTCATGGAAATGCAAATACTTTGCACATGAACGGCCACTCATTCGAAAAGAATTGCAATGTACATATTTACGTGTGTATGTCTTGTCCGTCCGTCTGGGGAGTAATTCGACAGAAATCTCTGGTTTGTCCAGCAGAGATCAAAGTAATTCGAAGTTGTGGCTTGTTCAGCGGGCTCTGTTATAAAGGGTAAATCAGACGTACCAATGGTCGTTTGATAGGGAAATGTTCTTTAGAATGGATCTTTCAGAGTGTCACCCGGTGGTTCTCGTCAGTTTTACTAGACTAAGAGTACTTAAACAGCTGCAGACTGAATGTTCCTGTGTAGTCTTCATCTTCTTCACTCAAGAGAGTTTTAGAGTGTCTTACCATTTTCTGGTCTTGTAGTTTTAAAACCATTTGTAACGTATTCAGCTGGAACCACTTCACACACCGGCAGAAACCTGGCTTGTTTTGGTCTAAGATGTGAATTCTTCAGCGAATCCTTTTAAACACTTGGGGGAAAAGGGCGTTCCACTACGTTTGGCATAATGTCTGTAATCACGTGGGCGTGGTTACTGACTGGATAAACTTTTTGAAGGCCAAGATCACATTTCATCTTCTCACAAATAGTTTCATATTTAATCCCATGAATTCCACAACATTTGGATGTAAAACTGACAACTCGGAAATATATACATTCAGAGATACAGTTATGTTGTTATACCGTCCTTAATGAGATCCCAAAACAACAACTGATCTGACATAATTGTTCTTTAAGTACCCACGGACCCTTCCAACTGTTTGGATTACAGAAATATTGTTTCATTATTCAACCTTTTGATGTTACCGTACTGCAACGTCTCTCTGTGGTAACAAAGGAATTTAACTTCCATTTCTGAAAGAGTGGGAGAGAGAGTTTTCCTGTAGGTATTTCCGACCATCAAAAAACTATGGTGGAAGAGAGAGTGAGAGAGGGGGGGGACTTCCTTACCCAAAATGGCAAGTCATGACACCTGATTACGCATATACAAGTACGACTAGTCTACCTGGCCTGTGTGCAAATGTAGGCCTATAAATGTGCCCATTTGGTGATGTCTGATAGTATTTCTGAATGTCTTAACTCACCACCACTAATGAGCTGTGGAGCTTCTCAAAGTATTTTTTCTTCACCTCAAACAGCAAGTAAACAAAGTCTGTTTTTAGAATCAGTTAAGAATGACAATAGTTCCTCAAAGTGATTGAACAATATTTCCATCTCTCTCCCGTTCGATAACCACTTGGCATGAAAGGGAAAAATGTAATGCTCTGATCCAGTGGAAACGTCATAAAATACCTGACCCAGTTGATAGTTGATACAATGTTAGAGTTCATTGCAGACAGGCCATGCGTAACCAGACAATGATTTTGAGATACAAAGACTATTATACATCAAATGAAACTGTTCCACGATATGTGCCTATGAAAATCATACCTCTCACGCAGGTTGGTAGAAATGGTAAGATAAAAAGGCACATCAGATGTGTCTGTATATGGAAAAATGCATGTTTTAAAATCTAGAAAGATTGATTGGTCGAAAGAAAAGACTACGCTTGGTTGACCAAGATTTTTGTTGTTGTTGTGTACAGCACTAGTAGAAATGCAGGAAATTAGCATTAGATGCCCCAGAAAATTTAGGGAGGGCCCCCAGACCCCCTGCCAGGTTATGTTTTATGTTCCCCCCTACACTTTTAAACCAAAGTTGCGCTGCTTGCGAAAGGTATCAAGAAATGAGGCGGCATTTAACATTGCAACAGTTTTGGCAGATTTTACCTTTATTTGTGTTGACTTCTGATATGGGGAAGTCTGCCTGTTGTGTAAGTTCATGTAACTAACGTTTAATTTCAATGATTTTATGTGCATTACACTTTCTAAAAACTGCTCTTCGAATCTGCTGGAGGTTAAGTCCATATATGACAGGGTTTAAGACAGGTGGTATAACAAGGAATTGTACAGCCATTGCATTACGCATATTTAGTGTAATATTTACATTATTCCACCCTTGTAAAGTGTCAAACAGGGTCACTGTGATGAAAATAACCATTGTTATTAAATGTGGCACACAAGTCTGTGTGAACTTAATCCTTCCCTTAGCTGACTTTACACAATTCCTTACAATCTTACAGTAAGAAAATACAATGAAAAGTATCTGTAAAACATGAACCACTATTATACATTTGTTCAAAAACTGATTGATTGTAATGGGTAAACATGCATGTTTCAGTATAGACAGATTGTCACAGAAGATCTTATCAATACGAGATCCACACAAAGGAATTCTGACGGCTAAACTAACTGCTATGAGTGCTATAAATAAAGGATAACCCCAAGAAAATAAGAGTAACTTTCTAACAGTTAAAGATGTCACAATGGTATGGTATAGTAGTGGTCTGCATATTGCCACATACCTGTCGTAAGACATCACTGTTAGAGTAGACATTTCACACAGGACAGATGTGTATATTACGTAGGCTTGAGTGAAACATCCACCATAAGATATCACCTGAACATCTGACTGAAGGTCCAGTAACAACTTGGGGTAGAAACCAGATGTTCCATACAATCCATTGACACATAAACTACACAGAAAGATATACATGGGCTCATGGAGGCCTTTCTCCTGAATGATTGTTATGATCAGAGTCAGATTCACAGTGATGATGAAAAGGTATGTGATAAGAGACAAGATAAAATTAGCTGATTTGTTGTTAAATGTCTCTTGTAAGCCAAAGAGATAAAATAACTTGACTTGGGTTGAGTTCTCCATAGCTTTTGCTAATTTTCTTCCTCTGGTCAATGCAGCAATTCTTAGTCCTTACAAGGCTTCAGTGTGTATGTAGGTGAATGAATTCAAGTGTGAATCATTTGATTCTGTTTAGGCTCAGACTAAACACAACAGTTTCAAATTCTCTAGGATATGTGGGACGCTAACGTCCCACTTGGCCAAAAGCCAGTAAAAATACAGAGCGCCAAATTAAAATATATTACTATAAAAATCAAACTTTCATGAAATCACACATGAAAGACACCAAATTAAAGCTACACTTGTTGTGAATCCAGCCAACATGATTTGAAAAAGGATTTACGGCGAAAGCACACCAAACGATTATGTTAGGTCAGTACATAGCCACAGAAAAACACAGCCATTTTTCCAGCCAAAGAGAGGAGTAACAAAAAGCAGAAATAGAGATAAGATTAATCACTAACCTTTGATGATCTTCATCAGATGACACTCATAGGACTTCATGTTACACAATACATGTTTTGTTCGGTAAAGTTCATATTTATATACAAAAATCTGAGTTTAGGCGGGACGCTAAGAGTTGGAGTTGTTCCTGGCCGTGCAGTCACAAGTGAACAGGGAGTACAGGAGGGGACTGAGCACACACCCCTGAGGGGCCTTTGTTGAGGATCAGTGTGGCAGATGTTTTATTTCCTACCTTTACCACCTGGGGCCGACCTGTCAGGAAGTCCAGTTTCAGAGGGAGGTGTTTAGTCCCAGGGTCCTTAGCTTTTTGATGAGTTGAGGGCACTATGGCTTTGAACTCTGGGCTGTAGTCAATGAATAGCATTCTTACATAGGTGTTGCTTTTGTCCAGGTGTGAAAGGGCAGTGTAGAGTGCAATAGAGATTGCATCTGTCAATCTGTTAGGGCAGTATGCAAATTGCTGTGGGTCTAGGGTTTCTGGGATAATGGTGTTGTGAGCCATGACCAGCCTTTCAAAGCACTGCTACGGGTCGGTAGTCATTTAAGCAGGTTACCTTAGTGTTCTTGGGCACAGGGTCCCAAGGGAACATCCCTGAAAACAAAAAAGGTTAGGACGTCCCTGGAATGTCACTAAATGGTCAGCTAAAGTTGTCAGGATGTTGCGTCATGGGCTGCTGGATGTTGTCTAGTTCTCGGTTTGTCCCGGGAACGTTTTTGGGATGTTGTGAAGTGGTACCCTGGAGTTCCCGGTTTGTCCTAGGGATGTCCCTGAGTATATTTAAGGCGTTCTTGGGAAGTTGTCATGGTCCCCTTGAGGTTTTTGCCACGGGATGGTCCCAGGTGTCACAAACCATTATAAAATCAATATTATGGGGGTTCAGGTAAGTGGTACGCTGGTCAGCTAAAAATAGTTTTCAAATCTTTGACAGGATTACTTAGTAGGGACTTTATCATGACCCCACCTGGGACTTGAACCTTGGGGTATACTGATGTTTCTGCTTTGCCACAAAGTCTGTTAAATTTCAGAAGTCCCCCTCTGCACATTCATTACCTACAATACATCTCTGCGCAGCAAAACAGTACCAGCTCCAAAGTAATTTTAGTTATCTGTGTAACGTATACGCAGGGAGTCAGGAAGCGGGTACAGAAGGTGAGTTTAATAGTAATAAACATGAAGAAAATACAAAACAGGAGAAGTGTACTGAACGTAACCAAACATGCCTGATGAGGGCTATATGAAGGGAGAGTAATCAGGCTGGTGATGATGTCCAGATGTGCTTAACGATTGGGAGCAGGTGTGCACCATGATGGTTGACAGGACCAGTGGCTAGTAGACTGGCGATGTCGAGCGCCAGAGGGATGTGAGGCTGACCGTGGCCCCTAGGGCGAAGAGCAGGCCGGTCTGGACAGCAGAGATGGAAATCCCGGATGATGTTGGGGTCCAGGATGTGGACCCAAGAGCGCTCCTCAGGACCGTACCCCTCCCAGTCTACCAGGTACTGGAGCCAACCTCCACAACATCAGGAGTCCAGGAGGGGCTTAGCAACATAGTCAGCTTGATGTCAGCTCGATGGGGAGGCGGAGGTGTTGCAGGGGACGGCGTCAGCCAGGGGACCAGGAACCACCGGCCTGAGGGAAACATGAAAGCAGGGTGAGATAGACAGTTGGTGGAGAGTTCTAAACGATAGGTTACCTCATTGACCCTCCGGAGGACCTTGAAGGGGCCCAGAAACCGGGGGCTCAGCTTCCGGCAGGGCAGGCAGAGAGGGAGGTTCCTGGTGGAGAGCCAGATGTGATGGATCACGGGAGCCTCACTGCGGTGGCGGTCCACCAGATCCTTCTGACGGCTGACTGGAGCCTCATGTGAGCGGCATTCCACACCTCTGCTCGCCGGTACCACTCGTCAACTGCAGGGGCTGCGGTCTGGCTCAGAGTCCTTGGAGCCAAGGCCAGCTGATATCCCAGAACGCACTGGGAGTCAACCCGGTGTAGTTGTGACAAAGTGAGTTCTGTGCGTAATCCACCCAGGGAAATATCTGGGGCATCTCACCCTACCAGTCCTGGCAGTGATTCCTCAGCAACCTCTCTAGCTCTTGGTTGGTCTTCTCCACCTGCCTGTTAGACTGAGGCTGGTCCCTGGATGTGAGGCTTACCGTGGCCCCCAGCTTCTCCATAAAGGTTTTCCAGACCCGCGACGTGAATTGGGGACCACAGACAGAAATGATGTCCTCCAGAAGGTCATTGAATACATAACGAACATGAGTTGACATAGTGGGCGACGTCCTGTGCCAAGGTGGGCCACCAGTATTTATCGGACAGGGATTAGATGGTGCGGGGTGATGCCTGGGTGTCCAGCAGCGAGGGATGTGTGTACCCAGGTCAACAACCAATCTCACACCCCTGTGTGGACTTAGATGCACTCTGGAGGGTAGGTGGCAGGAGCGGGTTCCTTCCAGAGCCTGACGGATGTCCACATCTACGTCCTAAAACACGGCGCCAACAATACTGGAGGACCGATTGATGGGCTGGAGGACACTCACAGGACCCTCCACTGACGTGGAACCACAGGGTGTGGTAAAGCAGGCCGTCTGGCATCCTGGTCCCCAGGCGGTGATTCTCATTTTTGACCAGGAGATGGTAGGGTTATGAAGTTGGAGCCACGGGCTGAGGATGGCTGTTTACGGGTGGTGATTAAGTGAAGGCTTTCCTGGTGCTTGCGTCCCACTGTGAGGGTGAGGGGGTGCTGTGACATGCGTAATTGTGCCGGATCCCAATGGTTACATATCCAGAGCTTGGACAGGAAAAGGAGAGGGGGTATGAAGTTAAGTTCAGGGAAGAGGCAAGGGACTGGTCGATAAAGTCCTCCAGAGTTGTAGAGACAACACTTCATGGACAGCCAGCAGTGAAAAGGGAACCAGCAAGGATTGGCGGAAAACGATGATAATGGAATACTCACACCTACCCTGGGAGATGGAAGGTCACGGGGCCGCCCCTCTACTCTAGTGGACCCCAGGGTTAGGACGCACCGGATACCACTGAAGCTGGTGTCGCTCCTGGCCACAATAGGGACAGAGTGCTAGCTGTCTCCGGCGAACCCTACTGCCATGGGTTCAGGCTCTGCCTCAGGACAGCCAAAGGAGGGAGGTGAGTGGCGAGGTCACCGGTGCACCCGAAGAAGGTTAAGATAAATGGCCATCGCGATGAGAGCGTCCAAGGATATGTTGTCTGCAGAAAAGAGTGCGGAGCGCATGTTCATTCCGTCTGCTGGAGGCTGCTACAGTCCGAAAGGTGAGGGCGTACTCCGCAGCGGCCTGAGCACCCTGCTGGAGTTGGCCGTTGCCAACGCCTGTCCGGTTAGCAGAGAAATTACTGTGGCAACATTTGACCTCTCTGTGGTGGGGGCTCCCATCTGATAGGCGGAATAGACCTGGGCGGATGGCTTGGTAGGCTGGGGGACTGGCTCACTGTGACGACCCATGGTAGGAGGCCCTCCATCAGAGGTATGGAGAACCTCGCTGGTGGTGTCGAGCCGGTGAAGAACCTCCTTCATGGTCGTACACAGTAGAGCCAGCCAGTCGTGGGGTTGGTGGAGTAGAGGACTCTGTTCCTCGACCGTCTGGAAGATGGTGTAATCTTCTGCTGCTTCCATAATATCTGAGGCAATATTCTGTAACGTTTACGCAGGGAGTCAGGTGCAGAAGCTGAGCTTAATAATAATAAACATGAAGAAAATACAAAACAGGAGACTCATACTGAATGTAACAAAAACCAATACTGACTGAGGCTGCTGAGGGCTATATGAAGGGAGAGAAATCAGGGTGGTGATGAAGTCCAGGTGTGCTTAACGATGGGGCGCAAGTGTGTGCAATGATGGTTGCCAGGTGTACGCAATATGGGTTGCCATCTTCAGGTGGGTTGCCGTGACCGGTGGTTGACTATCATTTAATCTGACTATTCTCTTATCATTGATTTAATTGACTTATTTTAGCTATTTGAGTTTGGGTTTTCAGTATAGTTGTCTAATGTTGGTGGGGCATATTATTTGGTTTTAATCGTACTCCAGAATCACTATAAGTATAATAGTTTTACTTGAGTGTATTTTTAACAGAGCTTTGATTTACTTTGAAGTTTAAAGTGTAGGAATAAAAGTGAAATCAGTCATTGACAGACACGGTGGCATAGCAGGAATATGGGAACGCTATGCAGGAATATCGGAATGCTATTCAGGAAGAGGTTGAGAGTTCAAGTCCCAGGTGAGGACATATTTGAATAGTAATTACTGTATGAATGAACATGCACAATGTAATCATTTACAGTATGTCAAATATGTTAGTTGAAAACATATGGTATGTTTTAAAAGCACTGTGTAGGGGGGTTTCCCTAACATTGCAAAAGACAAAGAGCTGTGAATGGATCAGTGGTTCACAAATCAGGGACTTGATGGGCTTGCCAACAGTAGCAAGGGGTGACGTGTAATGAAACAAGGGTATGCATGCCCTGGCTATATATATTTTTTGGGGGGGAGAATGTTTCTTTTCTACCGTCAAGTGAAAAACTGGGAACTATACAAAAGATCCAGGGGACAATGACACAATGTCCCAAGAATGTCCTAAAAACGCAGTGGCGAACCGAAACTGTTCAACCTAGGCCTTCAGAGGGAACAAAGATTTTTCAATAGCCTACGTTGAAGCAAACCAAAAAATTGTGAAAAATAACAGACACCATAGCTTCACTTAATGAGCGGAAATTCGAAAGGCATGGCCAGCATAGATGGGTGGGATGGGATGAGGGAAACCGAGGGTTGGAATCTGGAACTGAAGATGAGAGAGAGTGAAGTTGCTCCGTAAAATTACGGTAAAATACAACAATGACACAAAAAAGGTTGTTACATCCAATGCCTGGGCTGGTTGCTCCTGTGAGTCGCTCCGGATGGGCTTATCTGCTAGATAACTTAAATGTAATTTAAATGTTGAGAAGCTTCGCTGCAGTTGGATTGTATGTTTAAAAGTTTAAAAAAATAATATTAAAAAAAGATTACATCATCCACCTTGAAGTTGATAACATCTGCTGCTGATGCAGTTGTCGTCACCATTGTCACACTATTAAAACACACGCTAGCTACTAGCGTGGGAAGACTACTGCTTGCTATTGCCACTGATTCTTTACTCTTGCGCACTCAGTAGTGACGTACCTAGATAAGTCACTTATCTTTTTTGTACAGTACCACTCATTGCAAGTCAAAATGTGGTTGGTTCATTCCATTCTCACTCCACAATTTTGCTCTAATACAGTTGAATGACAGGGAAAGGGGATACCTAGTCAGTTCACAACTGAATGCATTCAACCAAATTGTGTCTTCCGCATTTAACCCAACCTCTCTGAATCTACGTCATCAGCGCCCAGGGAGCAGTTGTTGTTGGGGGTTAACTGCATTGAATGGGAGATTTTTGCACCTAGGCAATGGCTGGCTGAACTAGCTGGATTTTTCAACCCAGAGACCACCAAAGAAAAAATCCTGATATTTTTGCTTCAGTATTAACCCTACTCTTTCCAAAATGAATTAAAAAAACTGAAGAGATGCAATTAGAATATCATTAAATTATTGAAAAGATGAATTAGAATTTAAAATGAAATCTAAAAAGTCATCGGGGAAGCCCCCAGGATAAACCGGGAACTAAACAAAACCTCTAGGGGACCATGACACAATGTCCTGACCAACAATTTTGTGACATTCCGGGGACGTCCTAACAACACATTTTTGTTTGCAGGGAACCAATCCAAACATCTGCCAGCAGAACATAAATTTTCACCCCAATTCTGAATACTGTATAAAACCAGAATGGATCTAAAACAGCCTAGGGAACACCATATTTAATTGGTGAATTATAAAGTTCAGATACCTAATATTACATACAATATTCTTAGTGACAATACACAATACCATTTTTTAAATAATCTTTGGGCTACAGAGAAACTATGCCAAAATGCCACATTTGTAGGGTCAATTATAGCAACTTAAAAAACACAAAACACTAAATTCAATATTACAAAAATCGGTTAAGGCCTAGTTCCTTTTTACAAGCCTGCCTGGTTTTAATGATCCTAATGCCATACATAATAGGATTTAAAAGTATAGGAGGACGATGTGCAGTATCCTATCTGCCTTGTAGAATCACAAATAAACAGCCAAAGGAGAAGTTCAGCAATGAGGCTATATGTGGTGTACAAGTGTTAAACACTTTCTGTTTTGTCTCTGTAAACTGTAAACATATTTATAGAATTCTTACACATGAGTATATGTTAGGAAAGATAGTACAAGCCAAAGAAATGACAGTTACAACAAGACTACATATTGTATTTTCGTGTAATATTTGAACAGGCAAGCTTGACTACCGACTAGTTATCGCAATACACTCTGTCTATAACATTACCACAAACTCAGGGATATAGGGATAACATCCATGAAAATACAATACAACCAGGACAGCAGAATTAAGCCAATAATTATTTAAGTTTTTGTAATATTGTTATACTGTAGAGCGGTGGTTCCCAAACCTTTTCACTCGGTCCCCCCTCATTACTGGGGAACATGTCTTATGTGTGTTCATGTGATATCTGAACCATCAAACGGGCAAAGCGTCAATACAGGACTAAGATCGAATCGTACGACACCGGCTCCGACACTCGTTGGATGTGGCAGGGCTTGCAAACTATTACAGACTACAAAGGGAAGCACAGCCGAGAGCTGCCCAGTGACATAAGCCTACCAAATGAGCTAAATTACTTCTACGCTCGTTTCGAGGCAAGTAACACTGAAACATGCATGAGAGCATCAGCTGTTCTGGACGACTGTGTGATCATGCTCTCCGCAGCCGATAAGAATAAGACCTTTAAACATGTCAACATTCACAAGGATGCAGGGCCAGACAGATTACCAGGACGTGTACTCTGAGCATGCGCTGATCAACTGGAAAGTGTCTTCATTGACATTTTCAACCTCTCCCTGTCTGAGTTTGTAATACCAACATGTTTCCCGCAGACCACCATAGCCCTGTGCTCAAGAACACTAAGGTAAGGATTCCATATCTGTTATTTCATAGAATTGATGTCTTCACTATTATTCTATTTCAGCAAACTTAACATGTGTACATATTTGTATGAACACAACAAGGTTCAACAACTGAGACATGAACTGAACAAGTTCCACAGACATGTGACGAACAGAAATTGAATAATGTGTCTTCGAACAAAGGGGGGGCTCAAATTCAAAATTAACAGTTAGTATCTGGTGTGGCCACCAGCTGCATGAAGTACTGCAGTGCATCTCCTCATCACGGACTGCACCAGATTTGCCAGTTCTTGCTGTGAGATGTTACCCCACTCTTCCACCAAGGCACCTGCAAGTTCCTGGACATTTCTGGGAGGAATGGCCCTAGCCCTCACCCTCCGATCCAACAGGTCCCAGATGTGCTCAATGGGATTGAGATCCGGGCTCTTCGCTGGCCATGGCAGAACACTGACATTCCTGTCTAGCAGGAAATCACTCACAGAACGAGCAGTATGGCTGGTGGCATTGTCATGCTGGAGGGTCATGTCAGAATGAGCCTGCAAGAAGGGTACCACATGAGGGAGGAGGATGTCTTCCCTGTAACGCACAGCGTTGAGATTGCCTGCAATGACAACAAGCAAAAAGTTCATTCCTTTGACGATAAACGTGAATCCGACCATCACCCCTGGTGAGACAAAACCGCGACTCGTCAGTAAAGAGCACTTTTTGCCAGTCCTGTCTGGTCCAGCGACAGTGGGTTTGTGCCCATAGGTGATGTTGTTGCCGGTGATGTCTGGTGAGGACCTGCCTTACAACATGCCTACAAGCCCTCAGTCCAGCCTCTCTCAGCCTGTTGCGGAGAGTCTGAGTACTTATGGAGGGATTGTGCGTTCCTGGTGTAACTCGGGCAGTTGTTGTTGCCGTACTGTACCTGTCCCGCAGGTGTGATGTTCGGATGTACCGATCCTGTGCAGGTGTTGTTACACGTGGTCTACCACTGCGATGACGATCAGCTGTCCGTCCTGTCTCCCTGTAGCGCTTTCTTAGGCGTCTCACAGTTTGGACATTGCAATTTATTGCCCTGGCCACATCTGCAGTCGTCATGCCTCCTTGCAGTATGCCTAAGGCACGTTCATGCAGATGAGCAGGGACCCTGGGCATCTTTCTTTTGGTGTTTTTCAGAGTCAGTAGAAAGGTCTTTATAGTGTCCTAAGTTTTCTAACTGTGACCTTAATTGCCTACCGTCTGTAAGCTGTTAGTATCTTAAAGACCGTTCTACAGGTGCATGTTCATTAATTGTTTATGGTTCATTGAACAAGCATGGGAAACGGTGTTGAAACCCTTTACAATGAAGATCTGTGAAGTTATTTGGATTTTTACGAATTATCTTTGAAAGACAGGGTCCTGAAAAAGGGATGTTTCTTTTTTGGCTGAGTTTATATACTATATACTGCTATATACAGCTATTTTTACTTAGTTGGCCAGCGTAAGCCAAACCCCTGAATCTGTCATTAACAACAAATGAGAGGGTCAACGTTTTTCCACAGGATGTCCATGAAAAATTATTCAGACGAAGGCCATTGACGGCTAAAACATCATGATTTTAATATTTAGATAAAGTACCAAGATTTTAATTGTGAGCGAGTTGCACCTTTTCCTGATTACACATGAACATTGTTAATATAGCTTTATGTAAAATACAGTATATTGCACAATTTAGATCAACAAGAAAAATCACTACAATACATTTAGCGTAGGGCAGGAACTTTACGGTTGAACACCTATACAACTTTATTTCTATTCTGAGTTTCATTCCGTATATGATAAGGTTCACAAGAGGAGGCACAACTAGGAACTCCACCGCCATGATATTCCTCAGGGGCAGCAGGCTGGTGATGGATATGGTGATGGATATGGTGAAGTTAGTCAGCGTGATTAGATGAGGTCTGCATGAACTTCCTCCTCTCCGCCCGGGAATGAATAAGAAATCAGGATGAGTAATGTTTGAGAGACGTGAGATAACGTGACAATGAAGCAGCAGAGGTTGGTCAGAGTGGTGTCCACGCATGAGAGCTTCACGACCGCCCAGTTTGAGCGGTAGAGTTTATCGATGTAGACGCCACAGAGCGGTAACCTAGCTGTTAGTACCTTCCCAATGATACTTTCTAGCCATTAGAAAAGCCACTTTACAAGAAGAAGTCCAGACTTTTAGAGTAGTCATGATAGAGTGGTATTGTAACGACTTGCAACATACCTGTCATATGCCAGCTGGTGAATTCACAGAAAGCATAGGAGTAGATGACACATATCTGGGTCATACAGCCAATGTACGTTATCACATGAGAGTCAAATAAAAGGTCATAAAGTATCGTCGGGTAGAAAGCTGAAGCGCCATAGATACCATTAATACACAGATTACAGAGGAATAAATACATAGGTTCGTGCTTCATTTTCTACAGAAAAATGGTAATGATCAGTGTCAGATTGACAGAAATGGTGAAGAGGTATAGAGTGAGAGTCAATCCGAAGTAGATATGTCACGTTCAGTCCATGCAGCACAAACACTATCTCCTGGGAGGAGTTTAACACCATTTTTTTGGCACCTTGCTACATTTTGAACAGAACTTGTTTAGAGCATGGCCATATTTCTAATTGGAAATTTGGACCACATGGGTTAATTTTTCTTTGTCTTTAAAGCAGACGGGCAGTGCAGGCGACGCTGAGCAGACGGACAGCGCAGACGGCGCTGGGTAGACGGGCAGTGCAGGCGACGCTGAGCAGACGGACAGCGCAGGCGGCACTGGGCAGACGGTCAGCGCAGGCGGCGCTGGGCAGACAGGCAGCACATGTGGCGCTGGGCAGACAGCAGACTCTGGCCTCTGGAAACGCACAGGAGGCTTGGTGCGTGGTGCCGGAACTGATGGTACCGGGCTGGAGACACGCACCACAGGGCGAGTGCGTGGAGGAGGAACAGGGCTCTGGAGACGCACAGGAAGCCTGGTGCGTGGTGTTGGCACTGGTGGTACTGGGCTGGGGCGAGGAGGTGGCGCCGGATAT
Source organism: Salvelinus namaycush (assembly GCF_016432855.1). Lineage (NCBI taxonomy): Eukaryota > Metazoa > Chordata > Actinopteri > Salmoniformes > Salmonidae > Salvelinus > Salvelinus namaycush. The sequence continues at coordinate 27,146,573 of NC_052329.1, forward strand.
ACCGGACCGTGAAGGCGTACAGGAGCTCTTAAGCACCGAGCCTGCCCAACCTTACCTGGTTTAATACTCCCCGTAGCCAGGCCAGTGCGGTGAGGTGGAATAGCCCGCACTGGGCTGTGCTGGCGAACCGGGGACACCATGCGTAAGGCTGGTGCCATGTACACCGGCCCGAGGAGATGTACTGGAGACCAGATACGTTGAGCCGGCTTCATGGCACCTGGCTCGATGCCCACTCTAGCCCGGCCGATACGTGGAGCTGGAATGTACCGCACCGGGCTAAGCATACGTACAGGAGACACCGTGCGCTTTTCCACATAACACGGTGTCTGCCCGTACTCTCGCTCTTCACGGTAAGCACGGGGAGTTGGTGCAGGTCTCCTACCTGACTTCGCCACACTCCCCTTTATCCCCCCCCAATAAATGTTTGGGGCTGACTCTCAGGCTTCCAGCCTCGCTTCCGTGCTGCCTCCTCATACCACCGCCTCTCGGCTTTAGCTGCCTCCAGCTCTTCACGAGGGCGGCGATACTCTCCAGCTTGAACCCAAGGTCCCTTACCGTCCAGAATTTCTTCCCAAGTCCATTCCTCCTGACATCGCTGCTCCTGCTGCTGCTGCCGCTTACCACGCTGCTTGGTCCGAGTTAGGTGGGTGTTTCTGTAACGCTCGTCTTTGGGTGAAAGAGAGGAGGACCAAAGCGCAGCGTGGTAAGTGTTCATGTCTTTTTAATAAGCAACACGGAACACTGGAACAAAACAATAAACGAAGAATAACGAACGAAACAGTACCGTGTGGCGAACAAACACTGACACGGCAACAAACACCCACAAACCAAAAGTGAAACCCAGGCTACCTAAGTATGATTCTCAATCAGGGACAACGATTGACAGCTGCCTCTGATTGAGAATCATACCAGGCCGAACACAAAACCCCAACATAGAAAAACACACATAGACAGCCCACCCCAACTCACGCCCTGACCATACTAAATAAAGACAAAACAAAGGAAATAAAGGTCAGAACGTGACACATCTGGTAACCCATACAAACAAATGGAAGTACGGAGGTAGTTTTGTGCCAACAAAAATACGGGGTTAAATATGTGTCCAAAAAACACAAATATTTCCTTAGCTTTCTTATATCTCCTAGATATATGCCTGACACTTATTCGTTGTGATTTATTTTTGGATTTTCTTTTTTGACATTTACGAATGTGTTATTAATTATGTTTCGATGGGCTGTATTAATAAATGCCAAATTCAATATTTTATCTAATAATTTGTCAATATTTATTTTTCATATACCTAAAGATCCTACACCTGTAGTACACAGGCCTGACTAATATTAGGCTTAGGGATGACTGAAACACAATACCCTTATGCCTGCAACTTGACAGATGGCCACTTGTTTTAGTCTTGCTGGAAATTGCAATCATTACAAAGACAACTCATTTGGGATTTCAGTGTTTTGAAATGCACTCTATTTATAGGGAATTTCTTCAAGGGAAGGTAAAACATTATATGTAATATTGTGTGTTTGAGATATAACATAAAGTGCATACCACATAGAAACGCAGAGACATTGGGATGTTAAATAACGACTTGGATGCCTGTCCATTATCCTAATGCCTTAGGGTATGTAGAAGCTGGTCAATTGAGCAGGAAAACATGTTTACTGTATTTGTTTGGCCGTCAGTCTTCAGAAAACAGGTCATTAGTCCACTGTATCTCTCAATTCCCTTGAAAACCTTATAGCAACACCTACCTGTGAGATCAGAGAGACTGAAATAACAACAAAGGTAGGCCTTGGTTACCGTCTCTTGCCTCTCGTTAGGCCAATTGCAGGGTTAGTCCCAGGGAGGTTTAGAGTGGCATTAGGCTTAATAGCCTCCCTTCAGACTGGTCTGATGTGAATGATGCAACAATATTGAACTTTGCCTAACAAGAAGTTGGCTGCACCGGAAAGATACTACAAACACATATTGTTGATCATACTATGTTGACCTGTGACCTGAGAGTGAAAATGATGATATAGTCAAGAATATGTAAAATTGTGTTAGCTTCTCAAGCTTGATCTATCTGCTAGGAGAATAGAAAATAGAGACTATTTCAACCAATGTGTTAAACTTTGGCTTGAACTGTGAGTCATCAAAGAGCTGTCACAACTACTCAATAGGGAAATTGGCATGTTCAGATATCTTGTACATTAACATATACACCTCAACTATAAAGATTATTAGAATCTATTCCTACACCATAATCATTGCATTTTGCCTAAATGTAACCAAATCTAGACAAACTAAAGTGATGACAACATGTGTCTCAAATGTAGTAACTTTTTAAAACGTAATACTTGGTTGTTCATTTGAGCTGTTCCACAGCAGATTTGATATTGAGTCATATATCACACCAAATTGGGGTGAAACTATCTGTATTTTTTAATTATTTCACCTGCTGTAAATTCAATCAACTATGGAGATAGAACACAAAAGATTGTCATTGCAATACAGAACAAGATATTTGTAAATTTTGGAGGATACATTTTTTTATTTTACTAATTTTACAGTGGGAGAAAAACAATTTATTAAATTTGTTATATATTTTGTTATTAAATGTAAAATGTGTATTTTGATACATTTGTAGTTGATATAAAGTTCTACACTTAATCTTGAGAAAACTAAAGTGCATCAACCATTCAGGACAACTAAAAGCTAGGAAAAGGTTCAGCAATCTTTCTGTGTAGTGTTCTCAAGATTAAGCATTGATGGATCAATTCCATTTAACCTATACTGTATTATTTAAATTACACAGTAGCTGTTTTTCACATGGTCAAATACAATCACAGAATTGTTAACCTTGTCAATCACCTGCCCAGACATGTCAGTAATCTCCATCAACCAATCATTTGCCTAAGCACTTACCTAACCCCCCACGGTAGGCTGAGAGTCACACCATGACAATTTAATTCTTTGTGTCATTGGAGATCAAGTGAACACACTGCTGTATACTGGGGGGTTTTTCTTCCTTTAAAAGGTCAGTGATGTGATGGTAGTTTAGTGTGGAATAGTCCACTGACACAGAACATACAGTAGACCTACTGTATGTCCACACAACGGCCGTCTGGAGAAATATACCAGGTCATCCTCTTTTAGACTTATATCCTGTTTTTATATACTTCTATAGGTACTATTAGGAAAATGGAGGACTCAATACAATTCACATCATTTATACTAGCTGGATATAGTGACAGTTAGTGTCATAAAGTACTTTTATTTCATTATATTAACTTAAATTAAACAATAAAGTTAAATGTGTTCTGTGTTTTTTAATTTGCTATAATTGACTATACAAATATGTGACATTTTAGCATAGTTTCTGTGTAGCCCAAAGATGATTAATTACATAAATGTCACGTTCCTGACCTTATTTCCTTTATTTTGTCTTTGTTTAGTATGGTCAGGACGTGAGCTGGGTGGGCATTCTATGTTATGTGTTTCTATGTTGGGTTCTTTTCAATTAGCCTGATATGGTTCTCAATCAGGGGCAGGTGTTTTACGTTTCCTCTGATTGAGAACCATATTAAGGTAGGCTGTTCACACTGTTTGTTTGTGGGTGATTTGTTCCTGTGTCAGTGTTTGTGCCACACGGGACTGTTTCGTTTTCGGTCGTATGTGTGTTCGTTCCTGTTCGTGCGTTTTGTTCTCAAGTTCAGGTCGGTTCATGTCGTTTGTTATTTTGTAGTTTATTCAAGTGTTCTTCGTGTTCGTCTTGATTTAATAAATTCATTATGTCTTCATACCTCGCTGCATATTGGTCCGATCCTTTTTCCTCCTCAGACGAGGAGGAGAACGATCGTTACAGAATCACCCACCAACCAAGGACCAAGCAGCGGGGTAACAGGCAGCGGCAGCAGGAGCAGAGTCTGGATTACACTACGTGGGAGGAGATCGACAGGTGGGCGATCGACCCAAGGAGAATGCCGGAGCCCGCCTGGGATTCTCTGGAGCAGTGTGAGGAGGGATACCGGCGAATGGAGGCAGCACGACGACGCGGTAGGAAGCCTGTGAGTCAGCCCCAAAAAATTATTGGGGGGGGGGGGCTACAAGGGAGTGTGGCGAAGTCAGGTAGGAGACCTGCGCCAACTCCCCGAGCTTACCGTGGAGAGCGAAAGTACGGGCAGACACCATGTTATGCGGTAAAGCGCATGGTGTCTCCTGTACGTGTGCTTAGCCCGGTGTGGGTTATTCCACCTCCCCGCACTGGCCGGGCTAGATTGAGCATTGAGCCAGGTGCCATGAAGCCGGCTCAACGCGTCTGGTCTCCAGTGCGTCTCCTCGGGCCGGCAAACATGGCACCAGCCTTACGCATGGTGTCCCCGGTTCGCCAACACAGCCCAGTGCGGGTTATTCCACCTCCCCGCACTGGTCGGGCTACGGGGAGCATTCAACCAGGTAAGGTTGGGCAGGCTCGGTGCTCAAGGGAGCCAGTACGCCTGCACGGTCCGGTATATCCGGCGCCACCTCCCCGCCCCAGCCCAGTACCACCAGTGCCAACACCACGCACCAGGCTTCCTGTGCGTCTCCAGAGCCCTGTTCCTCCTCCACGCACTCTCCCTGTGGTGCGTGTCTCCAGCCCAGTACCTCCAGTTCGGCACCACGCACCAAGCCTCCTGTGCGTCTCCAGAGCCCTGTGCACCCTGTTGCTGCTCCCTGCACTAGCCTTGAGGTGCGTGTCTTTAGCCCGGTACCACCAGTTCCGGCACCACGCACCAGGCCTACTGTGCGCCTCAGCCGGCCAGAGTCTGCCGTCTGCCCAGTGCCGCCTGCACTGCCCGTCTGCCCAGTGCCGCCTGCACTGCCCGTCTGCCCAGTGCCGCCTGCACTGCCCGTCTGCCCAGAGCCACCTGCACTGCCCGTCTGCCCAGAGCCGCCTGCACTGCTCGTCAGCCCAGAGCCGCCTGCACTGCCCGTCTGTCCTGAGCCTTCAAAGCCGCCCGTCTGTCCTGAGCCTTCAAAGCCGCCCGTCTGTCCTGAGCCTTCAGAGCCGCCCGCCAGACAAGAGCAGCCAGAGCCCCCCGCCAGACAGGAGCAGCCAGAGCCCCCCGCCAGACAGGAGCAGCCAGAGCCCCCCGCCAAACAGGAGCAGCCAGAGCCGCCCGCCAGACAGGAGCAGCCAGAGCCGCCCGCCAGAAAGTGTTTGTGTTTCTATGTTGGGTTCTTTTCAATTAGCCTGATATGGTTCTCAATCAGGGGCAGGTGTTTTACGTTTCCTCTGATTGAGAACCATATTAAGGTAGGCTGTTCACACTGTTTGTTTGTGGGTGATTTGTTCCTATGTCAGTGTTTGTGCCACACGGGACTGTTTCGTTTTCGTTCGTTTGTGTGTTCGTTCCTGTTCGTGCGTTTTGTTCTCAAGTTCAGGTCGGTTCATGTCGTTTGTTATTGTGTAGTTTATTCAAGTGTTCTTCGTGTTCGTCTTGATTTAATAAATTCATTATGTCTTCATACCTCGCTGCATATTGGTCCGATCCTTGTTCCTCCTCAGACGAGGAGGAGAACGAACGTTACAATAAATTGTATCATGTATTGTCACTGAGAGAATGTTTTATGTAATTTTAGGTATCTGATCTTTATAATTCTGTTTTAGAGCCACATTGGTTTTATACAGTATTCAGAATTGGTGGAAAAATGTGCTGTTCTGCCATGGAGCAAGGCAGTTAACTTCTTATGGCTGCAGCCCGGCGTCGGTACACTTATGACAACAGCCACTTCAAGTGCAGGGCGCGAAATTCAAAAGATATTTTTTTTTTAATATTTAACTTTCACACATTAACAAGTCCAATACAGCATATGAAAGGTACACATCTTGTGAATCCAGCCAACATGTCCGATTTTTAAAATGTTTTACAGGGAAGACACAATATGTAAATCTATTAGCTAACCACGTTAGCAAAAGACACCACTTTTTTTACTCCACCAGTTTTTTACTCCATCAGTAGCTATCACAAATTCGACCAAATAAAGATATAAATAGCCACTAACCAAGAAACAACTTAATCAGATGACAGTCTGATAACATATTTATTGTATAGCATATGTTTTGTTAGAAAAATGTGCATATTTCAGGTATAAATCATAGTTTACATTGCAGCTACAATCAGAAATTGCACCGAAAGCAGCCATAATAATTACAGACACCAACGTCAAATACCTAATTACTCATCATAAAACATTTCTGAAAAATACATAGTGTACAGCAAATGAAAGACAGGCATCTTGTGATTCCAGCCAATATTTCCGATTTATTAAGTGTTTTACAGCGAAAACAAAATGTAGCGTTATATTAGCTTACCACAATAGCCAGAAACACTTGGGCGCCGACGACTAGTTCACATCTACGACAGATATATGAAATAGCATCATAAAATGTTTCTTACTTTTGCTGATCTTCCATCAGAATGTTGGACAAGGTGTCCTTTGTCCAGAACAATCGTTGTTTGGATTTAGAACGGCAACTTTCCCTCTTCATTTAGCAAGCACACTAGCCAAGTGGCACGACGCTCTCCATGTCAACAAACGGAAGAGAACGGAACACGGCAAAACTCCCGAAAAATTTTCAATAATCTGATGAAACTATATTGAAAAAACATACTTTACGATGATATGGTGACATGTATCAAATAAAATCAAAGCCGGAGATAGTAGTCGCCTATAACGGCAGCTAAACAAAAGGCAATCCCACTGTCCACCTCGCGCTCTTCAGAGTACCGAAAATGGTGGACACGTCATTCCAAGATGATGTGTTCCATCTCAGACCAAGATAATCACCTCATTTCTTCTCTCACAGCCTCTTGACACCCAGGGGAAGGTGTATGACGTGCATGTATACTAATAGGTCTCGTGCCCATTTATAGGCAGGAAGAAGAACAGAGCCTCGATTTCAGACTTTCCACTTCCTGGTCAGGAAGTGTGCTGCAGAATGAGTTCTGTTTCACTCAGAGAAATAATTCAAACGGTTTTAGAAACTAGAGAGTGTTTTCTATCCAATAGTAATAATAATATGCATATTGTACGAGCAAGAATTGAGTACGAGGCCGTTTGAAATGGGCACCTTTTATCTGGCTACTCAATACTGCCCCTTGCAGCCCAAACAGGTTAACTTCTAGTTCCTCCCAAACCCGGATCCGGGAGCACCCCCCACCAGTAAAAAAGCTGACTAGCATAGCCTAGCATAGCGTCACAAGTAAATACTAGCATCTAAATATCATTAAATCACAAGTCCAAGACACCAGATGAAAGATACACTTCTTGTGAATCCAGCAATCATTTCTGATTTTTAAAATGTTTTACAGGGAAGACACAATATGTAAATCTATTAGCTAACCACGTTAGCAAAAGACACCATTTTTCTTAGTCCACCATTTTTTCTCTCCACCAGTAGCTATCACCAATTCGACCAAATAAAGATATTGATAGCCACTAACCAAGAAAAAACCTCATCAGATGACAGTCTGATAACATATTTATTGTATAGCATAGGTTTTGTTAGAAAAATGTGCATATTTCAGGTATAAATCATAGTTTACAATTGCACCCACCATCACAACTCGACTAGAATAAATACAGAGAGCAACGTGTATTACCTAATTACTAATCATAAAACATTTCTTAAAAATACACAGCGTACAGTAATTGAAAGACACAGATCCTGTGAATCCAGACAATATTTCAGATTTTCTAAGTGTTTTACAGCGAAAACACAATAAATCGTTATATTAGCATACCACATGTGCAAACATTACCCCAGCATTGATTCAAGGCAAAAAGAGCGATAGCGTTATCATCACCAAAATATATTAATTTTTTCACTAACCTTCTCAGAATTCTTCCGATGACACTCCTGTAACATCATATTACACAATCCATATAGAGTTTGATCGAAAATGTGCATATTTAGCGGCACAAATCGTGCTTACACAATGGAAATACTGTCCAACTACTCAAGCAATCTGCCCGGCGCCATCTTGGAAAGACACCTATTTTTATCGAAAACTATTCATAAACTTGACTAAAAAAATACAAGTTGGACAGCAATTGAAAGACAAATTAGTTCTTAATGCAATCGCTGAATTACATTTTAAAAATTATCCTTACTGTGCAATACAGGGTGCGCCAAAGCGAAGCTACCCCCAAAAAAATGGCGACATATGCGTTTAACATTTTTCAACAGAACAACGATTTATCATCATAAATAGTTCTTACTATTAGCTGAGCTTCCATCAGAATCTTGGGCAATGTATCCTTTCTCCGGTCTAATCGTCTTTTGGTCGAAAGATGTCCTCTTGTCCTGTCGAAATGGCCACTAACGTTCGGCATGTACTGGAAAAGTGTCCAACTCTTGGAAGTGCGTCACAAAGAAATGCCAGAAAATCGCAATAAACGGATATAAATTGCTATAAATCGGTTTAAATTAACTACCTTATGATGTCTTTAACACCTATAACGAATAAAAACATGACCCGGGATATAGAAGTGGCTAAACCAAAGCTTGGAAGGAGGCCAGTCCGACGTCCACCCTGCGTCGAGTGCACGGCTGAAAAGAAAGGTACTTCCGCATCTTGGTCTTATATAAAGTCCCAGATTGCGCAATCGACCCCATTCAAATTGTCACCACTTACTGACATCTAGAGGAAGGCGTAGGCAGTGTTTGTAGCCCCACAGCATTCACAGGGACTTATAAACTGACCTGGGAACAGAGGCCAAGATTTCTGAAATCTCACTCCCTGGCAGGAAAAGTGCTGTAGAATGAGTTCTGTTTCACTCAGAGACATAATTCCAACGGTTTTAGAAACTAGAGAGTGTTTTCTATCCAATAATAATAATAATATGCATATTGTACGAGCAAGAATTGAGTACTAGGCAGTTTAATTTGGAGACCAATTTTTCCAAGATCGAAATAGCACCCCCCATAGGCTCAAGAGGTTAAACCCCGACAACAACTGCTCCCCGGGCGCTGATGACGTAGATTCAGAGGGGTTGGGTTAAACGCGGAAAACATTGGTTGAATGCATTCAGTTGTGAAACTGACTAGGTATCTCCTTTCCCTGCCACGCAACTGTATTATCGAAGAATTGAAGAGTGAGAGTGGCATGAGCCAAACACAATTTCTCTTTGCAATGGGTGGAACCGTACAAAAAGTGTCTAGGCACGTCAGAGTATAGAATCAGTGGCAAAAGCAAGCAGTAATTTTCCAACGCTAGTAGCTAGTGTGTGTTTTAATAGTAAGTACGATGACGACTTCTGCAGCAGCAGGTGTTATCAAGTTTAAGGCGGATGATGTTGCAAAAAATACAGTTGAAGTCGGAAGTTTACATACACCTTAGCCAAATACATTTAAACTCAGTTTTTAACAATTCCTGACATTTAATCCAAATTAAAATTCCCTGTCTTAGGTCAGTTGGGATCACCACTTTATTTTAAGAATGTGAAATGTCAGAATAATAGTAGAGAGAAGGATTTATTTCAGCTTTTATTTCTTTCATCACATTCCCAGTGGGTCAGAAGTTGACATACACTCAATTAGTATTTGGTAGCATTGCCTTGAAATTGTTTAACTTGGGTCAAACATTTCAGGTAGCCTTGCATAAGCTTCCTACAATAAGTTGGGTAAATTTTGTCCCATTCCTCCTGACAGAGCTGGTGTAACTGAGTCAGGTTTGTAGGCCTCCTTGCTCGCACACGCTTTTACAGTTCTGCCCACAAATTTTCTATAGGATTGAGGTCAGGGCTTTGTGATGGCCATTCCAATACCTTGACTTTGTTGTCCTTAAGCCATTTTGCCACAACTTTGCAAGTATGCTTGGGGTCATTGTCCATTTGGAAGACCCATTTGCAGCCAAGCTTTAACTTCCTGACTGATGTCTTGATATGTTGCTTCAATATATCCACATAATTGTCCTTCCTCATGAAGCCATCTATTTTGTGAAGTGCACCATTCCCTCCTGCAGCAAAGCACCCCCACAACATGATGCTGCCACCCCCGTGCTTCACAGTTGATGGTGTTCTTCGGCTTGCAAGCCTCCCCCTTTTTCCTCCAAACATAACGATGGTCATTATGGCCAAAGAGTTCTATTTTTGTTTCATCAGACCAGAGGACATTTCTCCAAAAAGTACGATCTTTGTCCTCATGTGCAGTTGCAAACCGTAGTCTGGCTTTTTTATGGAGGTTTTGGAGCAGTGGCTTCTTCCTTGCTGAGCGGCCTTTGAGGTTATGTCGATATAGAACTCGTTTTACTGTGGATAGATACTGTAATATTCATATGTGTAAACATACTGAATTGGAATTGGATGCATTTTACCGCCGTATCATACTGTGCTATGGTTGGTTAAGACCACCCAGAGGGTTAGGTTATGGTCAGTTGATCATGGTTGGAGATACGTGAACATGCCAGTTGTAGCTAGCTAATAAAGAGCTACGTTAAGAAATATCCTATAGTACTGCATTTTATTATTTTGTACAAAGTGTGCAAAACAAGACAGATACTTTTGTACCTGTTTCCTCAAGCATCTTCACAAGGTCCTTTGCTGTTGTTCTGGGATTGATTTGCACTTTTCGCACCAAAGTGCGTTCATCTCTAGGAGACAGAACGCGTCTCCTTCCTGAGCGGTAAGACGGCTGCGTGGTCTCATGGTGTTTATACTTGCGTACTATTGTTTGTACAGATGAATGTTGTACCTTCAGGCATTTGGAAATTGCTCCCAAGGATGAACCAGAATTGTGGAGGTCTACAATTTTCTTCTGAGGTCTTGGCTGATTTCTTTTGATTTTCATATAAATGTCAAGCAAAGAGGCACTGAGTTTGAAGGTAGGCCTTGAAATACATCCACAGGTACACCTCCAATTGACTCAAGTTATGTCAATTAGCCTATCAGAAGCTTCTAAAGCCATGACATTATTTTCTGGAATTTTCCAAGCTGTTTAAAGGCACAGTCAACTTAGTGTATGTAAACTTCTGACCCACTGGAATTGTGATACAGTGAATTATAAGTGAAATAATCTGTCTTTAAACAATTGTTGGAAAAATTACTTGTGTCATGCACAAAGTAGATGTCCTAACCAACTTGCCAAAACTATAGTTTGTTAACAAGAAATTTGTGGAGTGGTTGAAAAACAAGTTTTAATGACTCCAGCCTAAGTGTATGTAAACTTCCGACTTCAACTGTATATACACTACCGTTCAAATTGATCAGAAATACAGTGTAGACATTGTTGTAAATGACTGTGTTGTAAATGACAATGTTGTAAATGACTATTGTATCTGGAAACAGCTGATTTTCTACATAGGCGTACAGAGCCCATTATCAGCAATCATCACTCCTGTGTTCCAATGGCACGTTGTGTTAGCTAATGCAAGTTTATCATTTTAAAAGGCTAATTAATCATTAGAAAACCCTTTTGCAATTATGTTAGCACAGCTGAAAACTGTTGTTCTGATTAAAGAAGCAATAAAACTGGCCTTCTTTAGACTAGTTGAGTATCTGGAGCATCAGCATTTGTGGGTTCGATTACAGGCTCAAAATGGCCAGAAACAAAAAACGTTCTTCTGAAACTCGTCAGTCTATTCTTGTTCTGAGAAATTAAGGCTATTCCATGCGAGAAATTGCCAAGAAACTGAAGATCTCGTACAACGCTGTGTACTACTCCCTTTACAGAACAGCGCAAACTGGCTCTAACCAGAATAGAAAGAAGAGTGGGAGGCACCAGTGCACAACTGAGCAAGAGAACAAGTACATTAGAGTGTCTAGTTTGAGAAACAGACGCCTCACAAGTCCTCAACTTGCAGCTTCATTAAATAGTACCCGCAAAACACCAGTCTCAACGTCAACAGTGAAGAGGCGACTCCGGGATGCTGGCCTTCTAGGTAGAGTTGTAATGCCCTGATCCATTCACAGCTCTTTGTCTTTTGGCAATGTTAAGGACACCCCGCCACACACAAAGTGCTTTTACCATATAATGGTTTAAATGTATATATTTGACATACTGTTCATGATTATATTGTGCATGTTCATTTAAACAGTAATAATTATTTAAACATGTCCTCACCTGGGATTTGAACTCACAACCTCTTCATTCATAGCATTACAACATTCCTGCTATGCCACCTTGTCTATGTCAATGATTGATTTTGCTTGTATTTCTACACTTTGCTTTTCAAAGTAAATCTCAGCTCTGTTAAAAATACACTAAAGAAAAACTATTATACTTGTAGTGATTCAGGAGTATGATAAAAAACCAAATAATATGCCCCACCAACATTAGACAACTATACTGAAAACTCAAACTCAAATAATTGAAATAAGTCAATTAAATCAATGATGGGAGAACAGTCAGATGAACTGATACCTAAAATGGCAGTGCAGGTGGGACTCTTTTGATGTGCAGATATGTATTATAGGTAATGAATGTGCAGAGGGGGGACTTTCCACAGACTTTGTGGCACAGCAGAAATATCAGTAGACCCCAAATTCAGAGATTGGGAATTCAAATCCCAGGTGGGGTCTTAATGAAAAGTCAGTACAAAGTAGTCATGTCAAATGTAGTCATAGTGTCACTGATTAAATGTTAAATTGTTGTATGTTACGTTTACATTTTTGTTCAGTATGCCTTATCATAACTTTATACTGCGACCAAACCGGTATCTGTACTGAACGCCCTCTTATGGTCCCGAGGTTAATGTCATATTTTAATGTTCCTACAATGTTCTCAGAACATCAGTGGGATAACGTCTCGCTGAAACCCTTAAAGCAGCATTTCCCAAACGTTGACCTGGTGACCCCAAGGGGTGAACGTTTTGGTTTTTGCCCTGCACTACACAGCTGATTCAAATAATCAACTAATCATCAGGCTTTGATTATTTGAATCAGCTATGTAGTGCTAGGGCAAAAAGATGCTTGTGCACCACTTAGGGTCCCCAGGACAGTTTGGGAAACGCTGCCTAAAATGGACCTAATGGGAACGTTGCCGAATGTCCTTAGGACAGCCGCTGTTTGCTGGGTTAATACATAAATAGAGTACATATAATCCAATTAGTTGCTTGTCATAAACTCAATATAGATCCATCTCTATGGAGTGGTTACATGTTGACACTGAAACTACAATCCCATGTGAGCTTACACTATGATATATTTAGAGGCTACCAGGACAAGTTATTGAAGCAGTATCCCTCTGTCAAGCAAGAAGACATTTCATGGACACAAGTTTCATCATTTCTTTCAGACCTCAGAAGTCTGATAATGTACAGATATTATCGGGATCTTTTTTTAAAAATAAGAGTTTGATCGAGGAAGTGAATTTGTTTTGTTAAAAGTATTGTGTTTAGTCTGAGCCTAAACAGAATCAAATGATTCACACTTGAATTCATTCACATCCATACACACTCAAGCCTTGAAAGGACTAAGAATTGCTGCATTGACCAGAGGAAGAAAATTAAGAAAAGTTATGGAGAACTCAACCCAAGTAAAGTTATTTTATCTCTTTGGCTTACAAGAGACATTTAACAACAAATCGGTCTATTTTATCTTGTCTCTTATCACATACCTTCTCATCATCACTGTGAATCTGACTCTGATCATAACAATCATTCAGGAGAAAGGTCTCCATGAGCCCATGTATATCTTTCTGTGTAGTTTATGTGTCAATGGATTGTATGGAACTGCTGGTTTCTACCCCAAGTTGTTACTGGACCTTCAGTCAGATGTTCAGGTGATATCTTATGGTGGATGTTTCACTCAAGCCTATGTCATATACACATCTGTCATGTGTGAAGTTTCTACTCTAACAGTGATGTCTTACGACAGGTATGTGGCAATATGCAGACCACTACTATACCATACCATTGTGACATCTTTAAATGTTAGAAAGTTACTCTTATTTTCTTGGTGTTTTCCTTTATTTATAGGATTCATTGTAGTTAGTTCAGCCGTCAGAGTTTCTTTGTGTGGATCTCGTATTGATAAGATCTTCTGTGACATTCCGTCTATACTGAAACATGCATGTTTACCCATTACCATTAATCAGAATTTGAACAAATTAGTAATAGTGATTAATGTTTTACAGATACTTTTCATTCTATTTTCTTACGGTCAGATTGTAAGGACTTGTGTAAAGTCAGCTAAGGGAAGAATTAAGTTCACACAGACGTGTGTGCCACATTTAATAACAATAGTTATTTTCGTCACAGTGACCCTGTTTGACAATTTGCAAGGGTGGAATAATGTAAATAGTACGCTAAATATGCGTAATGCAATGGCTGTACAATTCCTTGTTATACCACCTGTCTTAAACCCTCTCATATATGGACTTAACCTCCAGCAGATTCGAAGGGCAGTTTTTAGAAAGTGTAATGCACATAAAATCATTGATATGAGATGTTAGTTACATGATCTTACACAACAGGGAAACTGCTTTATATCAGAAGCCAAGAGTAGTCTTTTCTTTCAACCAATCGATTTGTCTAAATTTTAAAACATTTCTTTTTCCATATATAGACACATCCTATGTGCCTTTTTATCTTACCATTTCTACCAACCTGTGAGACAGTTATGATTTTCATAGGCACATATTCGTGGAACACTTTCATTTAATTTATTATAGTGTTTGTATCTCAAAAACATTGTCTGTGGTTAATCTACATTCTACAATCTAAATGAAAATGATACAAATCTAAAAGTAACTGTTATTGCCACTGCCAACTATGTTAAAAAAGCCTACATAAAGCCAACACATAAAAACAATGCATCCTGCAGGCAGAAAATATCCTGATATAATTAAATATCCTATAGGCTATGCATTGCCTGTCTGCAACCATCTCGAAACACTGTATCAACTATCAACTGGGTCAGTTGTTTTATGACGTTTCCACTGGATCAGAGCATTACATTTGTCCATTTCTTGCCGAGTGGTTATCAAAGGGGAGAGAGCTGGAAATATTGTTCAAATACTATTGTCATTCTTAATGGATTCTATAAACAGACTTTGTTTACTTGCTGTTTGAGGTGTAGAAAAATTACTTTTGAGAAGCTCCATAGCTCATTAGTGGTGATGAGTTAAGACAATCAGAAATACTATCAGACATCCCTAAATGGGCACATTTATAGGCCTACATTTGCACGCAAGCCAGGTAGACTAGTCATACTTCTATATGCGTAATAAGAGCATAGGTTGTCAGTTCTGCAAAACACATATCCACTCCGACATTGAGAACAGTAAATTACCGTAACCAAATAAACATTGCAGATTCCAAATTATGTGAATTAACTGTAAATGTAGGCTACTACTGGTGATATTTGTAATGAGGAATTGATAGACATAGCAAACAATGCACACAATGAAGTTATGAAACAATGAATGCTCATGAAATGGCGGGAGAGAGCCACAATCCCCATATTCTTGGACCGTGGCATCCCGCTGCCTCCTCAATGGATTAGTCCACTGAGACAGGCACAAATCAGATAGGTGTCTCGTGTGCCATAAATATATATATATATATATATATTTGTGACTGCTTGACAATTTTTTAAAAATGTTTTCATTACAGACCCCATTTGTCATAAAGTATTCCATAAGGTACCCAGACCTTATCAAAGTTGTACAGTATACCCATAATCTAGTAAAAAAACAAATCTAGTGATACATTATTTGACATTTCTGCCATCCATTGTGACATTGTGGGAGGATGACCAACCTTCCAATTATTGGCAATGCATTTCTTAGCTGCTATACATGCTATGGTTACGCAGTTTCTTCTTATAACAGCCTCCAGTATCAACATTTCTAAGCAAACAAAAAGGGAAAGTGAGAATCTGTAGACATGCTGAGACAAAAGAACATAGTCTTTGCCAGAATGTAGCCAGCTCAGATGAGGCATGACAAAGAATTGCCTTGAAGTACATTTATACATTATATTATCCAAGAATAGAATCAATGGTTCAATAATTGAAATGACCATTATTCCCAGATCTCAGACTGTAGACTATCAATCAACTCAAGATGGATATTTGTATCCATTCACTGACTGTTATAATACACTGCACATTTCAACTGAGCTCTGTAGACTGTAGTGGTATTGTTAGGGGGAGTGACGAGCTCTACAGCAGAGTCTCACAACTCAATCGCTGGTTGAAAACTGTTTTCTGCCCCTCCCAAAAGATAGAATTTGTAGATAATTGGCCCTCTTTCTGGGACTCACCCACAAACAGGACCAAGCCTGACCTGCTGAGGAGTGACGGACTCCATCCTAGCTGGAGGGGTGCTCTCATCTTATCTACTAACATAGATAGGGCTCTAAATCCTCTAGCTCCACAATGAAATAGGGTGCAGGCCAGGCAGCAGGCTGTTAGCCAACCTGCCAGCTTAGTGGAGTCTGCCAATAGCACAGTCAGTGTAGTCAGCTCAGCCATCCCCATTGAGACTGTGTCTGTGCCTCGACCTAGGTTGGGCAAAACTAAACATGGCGGTGTTCGCCTTAGCAATCTCATTAGGATAAAGACCTCCTCCATTCCTGCCATTATTGAAAGAGATCGTGATACCTCACATCTCAAAATAGGGTTACTTAATGTTAGATCCCTCACTTCAAAGGCAGTCATAGTCAATGAACTAATCACTGATCATAATCTTGATGTGATTGGCCTGACTGAAACATGGCTTAAGCCTGATGAATTTACTGTGTTAAATGAGGCCTCACCTCCTGGTTACACTAGTGACCATATCCCCCGTGCATCCCGCAAAGGCGGAGGTGTTGCTAACATTTACGATAGCAAATTTCAATTTACAAAAAAAAAAAATGACGTTTTCGTCTTTTGAGCTTCTAGTCATGAAATCTATGCAGCCTACTCAATCACTTTTTATAGCTACTGTTTACAGGCCTCCTGGGCCATATACAGCGTTCCTCTCTGAGTTCCCTGAATTCCTATCAGACCTTGTAGTCATAGCAGATCATATTCTAATTTTTGGTGATTTTAATATTCATATGGAGAAGTCCACAGACCCACTCTAAAAGTCTTTCGGAGCCATCATCGACTCAGTGGGTTTTGTCCAACATGTCTCTGGACCTACTCACTGCCACAGTGATACCCTGGACCTAGTTTTGTCCCATGGAATAAATGTTGTAGATCTTAATGTTTTTCCACATAATCCTGGACTATCGGACCACCATTTTATTACGTTTGCAATCGCAACAAATAATCTGCTCAGACCCCAACCAAGGAGCATCAAAAGTCGTGCTATAAATTCTCAGACAACACAAAAATTCCTTGATGCCCTTCCAGACTCCTTCTGCCTACCCAAGGACGTCAGAGGACAAAAATCAGTTAACCACCTAACTGAGGAACTCAATTTAACCTTGCGCAATACCCTAGATGCAGTTGCACCCCTAAAAACGAAAAACATTTGTCATAAGAAACTAGCTCCCTGGTATACAGAAAATACCCGAGCTTTGAAGCAAGCTTCCAGAAAATTGGAACGGAAATGGCGCCACACCAAACTGGAAGTCTTCCGACTAGCTTGGAAAGACAGTACCGTGCAGTACCGAAGAGCCCTCACTGCTGCTCGATCATCCTACTTTTCCAACTTAATCGAGGAAAATAAGAACAATCCAAAATTTATTTTTGATACTGTTGCAAAGCTAACTAAAAAGCAGCATTCCCGAAGAGAGGATGGCTTTCACTTCAGCAGTAATAAATTCATGAACTTCTTTGAGGAAAAGATCATGACCATTAGAAAGCAAATTACGGACTCCTCTTTGAATCTGCGTATTCCTCCAGGGCTTAGCTGTCCTGGATCTGCACAGCTCTGCCAGGGCCTGGGATCGGGAGAGACACTTAAGTGTTTTAGTACTATATCTCTTGACACAATGATGAAAATAATCATGGCTTCTAAACCTTCAAGCTGCATACTGGATCCTATTCCTACTAAACTACTGAAAGAGCTGCTTCCTGTGCTTGGCCCTCCTATGTTGAACATAATAAACAGCTCTCTATCCACTGGATGTGTACCAAACTCACTAAAAGTGGCAGTAATAAAGCCTCTCTTGAAAAAGCCAAACCTTGACCCGGAAAATATAAAAAACTATCGGCCTATATCGAATCTTCCATTCCTCTCAAAAATTTTAGAAAAAGCTGTTGCGCAGCAACTCACTGCCTTCCTGAAGACAAACAATGTATACGAAATGCTTCAGTCTGGTTTTAGACCCCATCATAGCACTGAGACTGCACTTGTGAAGGTGGTAAATGACCTTTTAATGGCGTCAGACCGAGGCTCTGCATCTGTCCTCGTGCTACTAGACCTTAGTGCTGCCTTTGACACCATCGATCACCACATTCTTTTGGAGAGACTGGAAACCCAAATTGGTCTACACGGACAAGTTCTGGCCTGGTTTAGATCTTACCTGTCGGAAAGATATCAGTTTGTCTCTGTGAATGGTTTGTCCTCTGACAAATCAACTGTACATTTCCGTGTTCCTCAAGGTTCCGTTTTAGGACCACTATTGTTTTCACTATATATTTTACCTCTTGGGGATGTTATTCGAAAACATAATGTTAACTTTCACTGCTATGCGGATGACACACAGCTGTACATTTCAATGAAACATGGTGAAGCCCCAAAATTGCCCTCGCTAGAAGCCTGTGTTTCAGACATAAGGAAGTGGATGGCTGAAAACGTTCTACTTTTAAACTCGGACAAAACAGAGATGCTTGTTCTAGGTCCCAAGAAACAAAGAGATCTTCTGTTAAATCTGACAATTAATCTTGATGGTTGTAAAGTCGTCTCAAATAAAACTGTGAAGGACCTCGGCGTTACTCTTGACCCTGATCTCTCTTTTGACGAACATATCAAGACTGTTTCAAGGACAGCTTTTTTCCATCTACGTAACATTGCAAAAATCAGAAATTTTCTGTCCAAAAATGATGCAGAAAAATTAATCCATGCATTTGTTACTTCTAGGTTAGACAACTGCAATGCTCTACTTTCCGGCTACCCGGATAAAGCACTAAATAAACTTCAGTTAGTGCTAAATACGGCTGCTAGAATCCTGACTAGAACCAAGAAATTTGATCATATTACTCCAGTGCTAGCTTCCCTACACTGGCTTCCTGTTAAGGCAAGGGCTGATTTCAAGGTTTTACTGTTAACCTATAAAGCGTTACATGGGCTTGCTCCTACCTATCTTTCCGAGTTGGTCCTGCCGTACATACCTATACGTACGCTATGGTCACAAGACGCAGGCCTCCTAATTGTCCCTAGAATTTCTAAGCAAACAGCGGGAGGCAGGGCTTTCTCCTATAGATCTCCATTTTTATGGAACGGTCTGCCTACCCATGTGAGAGACGCAGACTCGGTCTCAACCTTTAAGTCTTTACTGAAGACTTATCTCTTCAGTAGGTCATATGATTGAGTGTAGTCTGGCCCAGGAGTGTGAAGGTGAACGGAAAGGCTCTGGAGCAACGAACCGCCCTTGCTGTCTCTGCCTGGCCGGTTCCCCTCTCTCCACTGGGATTCTCTACCTCTAACCCTATTACAGGGGCTGAGTCACTGGCTTACTGGTGCTCTTTCATGCCGTCCCTAGGAGGGGTGCGTCACTTGAGTGGGTTGAGTTACTGACGTGATCTTCCTGTCTGGGTTGGCGCCCCCCCTTGGTTTGTGCTGTGGTGGAGATCTTTGTGGGCTATACTCGGCATTGTCTCAGGATTGTAAGTTGGTGGTTGAAGATATCCCTCTAGTGGTGCGGGGGCTGTGCTTTGGCAAAGTGGGTGGGGTTATATCCTTCCTGTTTGGCCCTGTCCGGGGGTATCTTTCGGATGGGGCCACAGTGTCTCCTGACCGCTCCTGTCTCAGACTCCAGTATTTATGCTGCAGTAGTTTATGTGTCGGGGGGCTAGGGTCAGTTGGTTATACCTGGAGTACTTCTCCTGTCTTATCCAGTGTCCTGTGTGAATTTAAGTATGCTCTCTCTAATTCTCTCGTACTCTATTTCTTTCTCTCTCTCTGAGAACCTGAGCCCTAGGACCATACGTCACGGCAAACCGGGCATGATGACTCCTTGCTGTCCCCAGTCCACCTGGCCTTGCTGCTGTTCCAGTTTCAACTGCTCTGCCTGCGGTTATGGAACCCCTACCTGTCCCAGACCTGCTGCTTTCAACTCTTAACGATCGGCTATGAAAAGCCAACTGACTTTTATTCCTGATTATTATTTGACCATGCTTGTCATTTATGAACATTTTGAAAATCTTGGCTCTCTCTAATTCTCTCCTTCTCTCTTTCTTTCTCTCTCTCGGAGGACCTGAGCCCTAGGACCATACGTCAGGACTACCGGGCATGATGACTCCTTGCTGTCCCCAGTCCACCTGGCCTTGCTGCTATTCCAGTTTCAACTGTTCTGCCTGCGGTTATGGAACCGCCACCTGTCCCAGACCTGCTGTTTTCAACTCTTAATGATCGGCTATGAAAAGCCAACTGAAAATTATTCATGATTATTATTTGACCATGCTTGTCACTTATGAACATTTTGAACATCTTGGCATAGTTCTGTTATAATCTCCACCCGGCACAGCCAGAAGAGGACTGGCCACCCCTCATAGCCTGGTTCCTCTCTAGGTTTCTTCCTAGGTTTTGGCCTTTCTAGGGAGTTTTTCCTAGCCACCGTGCTTCTACACCTGCATTGCTTGCTGTTTGGGGTTTTAGGCTGGGTTTCTGTACAGCACTTCGAGATATTAGCTGATGTACGAAGGGCTATATAAAATAAACTTGATTGATTGATTGATAGACTGGTCTTCAGTGGCTGTCTGACCCTGCTGGGACACCGGTCACCATCTGATCCTTCTAAGAAATGATGAGCATAGTGTTGTGTACTGACTGTGCACCATGACAGTGAATCCTGTCGAGCTGTTTATACCATGTTAGTGTGAAAAGTAGGGAATTATATAGGAAACTGACAGATCAATAATGTTACATTGCTATACTGACTAATAAAAACTCACTTTGCACTGTCAGAAAACGTCACAATATCGGTCTTCAATTGTTTGGCCGCTGGTTCCATTTCATACACGAAACATAAACTCTTTAATCCCAACACTCAGCCACTCTCAGCCCATCCCACCTATCACCATAGACCACCCTTGTTTGGTTTCCATGTGCCATATATTTATCAATTGTGCTGTGATGTTTTACAAAATGTTTAAACCTTTCTACTCGTATTTTATCCACAGATTGTGAGCTAAAGATGAAAACCTTTCCTATGATTATTATTATATTATTTATTGACTGACTATGTCTTTCCAAATCGCCCAACACTGCTATTTGTAAGGTTAATTTTAATTGCATGTTATGATTTTTTTAACCATTCCTGAACCTGTGACCAGAAACAAGCTACATAGGGGCAATACCAGAATAAATGAAGCTGCCAGTTGCGGACTTATGAGGCGTCTGTTTCTCAATTCCCAAACTTTGACTTGGGGAACCAAATGGGTTTTGTGTTTTGCCCTAGCACTACACAGCTGATTCAGCTTTGATTATTTGAATCAGCTATGTTTATTTTGTTATTTTTAATTTAACCTTTATTAAAATAGGCAAGTCCAGTGCTAGGTCAAAAGAATCCACATGCAACCCTTGTGCTCCCCAGGACAGATTTGGGAAACGCTGCCTTAAAGGGACCAAAGCAGAGTAAATAGAATCTAATGAGTTGCTTGTCATAAACTCAATATAGATCCATCTCTATGGAGTGGTTACATGTTGAGACTGAAACTACAATCCCATGTGATCATACACTATGATATATTTAGAGGCTAGCAATGCAAGTTATTGGAGCAGTCTCCTCTGTAAAGCAAGAAGACATTTCATGGACATAAGTTGTTTCATTTCTTTTGTCTGATAATATACAGATATTATCGGGATCTTTTTTTGATAAGAGTTTGAGGGAGGATGTGAATTTGTTTTGTTAAAACTATTGTGTTTAGTCTGAGCCGACACAGAATCAAATTATTCACACTTGCATTCATTCACATCCATACACGCTCAAGCCTTGCAAGAACTAAGAATTGCTGCATTGACCAGAGGAAGAAAATTAACAACATCTATGGAGAACTCAACCCAAGTCAAGTTCTTTTATCTCTTTGGCTTAAAAGAGACATTTAACAACAAATCGGTCTTTTTTATCTTGTCTCTTATCACATACCTTCTCATCATCACTGTGAATCTGACTCTGATCATAACAATCATTCAGGAGAAAGGTCTCCATGAGCCCATGTATATCTTTCTGTGTAGTTTATGTGTCAATGGATTGTATGGAACTGCTGGTTTCTACCCCAAGATCTTACTGGACCTTCAGTCAGATGTTCAGGTGATATCTTATGGTGGATGTTTGACTCAAGCCTATGTCATATACACATCTGTCCTGTGTGAAATTTCTACTCTAACAGTGATGTCTTACGACAGGTATGTGGCAATATGCAGACCACTACTATACCATACCATTGTGACATCTTTAACTGTTAGAAAGTTACTCTTATTTTCTTGGTGTTATCCTTTATTTATAGCACTCATAGTAGTTAGTTTAGCTGTCAGAATTCCTTTGTGTGGATCTCGCATTGATAAGATCTTCTGTGACATTCCGTCTATGCTGAAACATGCATGTTTACCCATTACAATCAATCCGATTTTGAACAAATGTATAATAGTGATTCATGTTTTACAGTTACTTTTCATCGTATTTTCTTACTGTCAGATTGTAAGGAATTGTGTAAAGTCAGCTAAGGGAAGGATTAAGTTCACACAGACATGTGTGCCACATTTAATAACAATGGTTATTTCCGTCACAGTGACCCTGTTTGACACTTTGCAAGGATGGAATAGTAGTGTAAATATTACGCTAAATATGCGTAATGCAATGGCTGTACAATTCCTTGTTATACCACCTGTCTTAAACCCTGTCATATATGGACTTAACCTCCAGCAGATTCGAAGGGCAGTTTTTAGAAAGTGTAATGCACATAAAATCATTGATATGAAACGTTAGTTACATGATCTTACACAACAGGGAGACTTCCTGATGTCAGAAGTCAACACAAATAAAAGGTAACATCTGTAACAACTTTTGCAAGTTTAAATGGTGCCTCATTTATTGAGACCTATAGCACTTTGGTTTTAGAAGTGGGGGGGTCAGCTGGCAGGAGGTCTGGGGTCCTCCTACATTTTTTGGGATATCTAATGCTAATTTCCTGCATTTCTACTAATGCTGTACTCGTCTAACAAAAATTTTGGTCGACCAAGCATAGTCTTTTCTTTCGACCAATTGATTTATCAACATTTTAAACATGTATTTTCCCATATATAGACATATCCTATGTAGCTATGCATCTTACCATTTCTACCAATCTGCGTGTCAGTTGTGATTTTCATTTGCACATTTTCGTGGAATATTTTCATTTAATTTTTAATACTCTTTGTATTTCAAAAGCATTCTCTGTGGTTAATCTACATTCCACAATCGTAATTTAAATGAAAATGACACAGATCTAAAAGTAACTTTTATTGCCACTGCCAACTATGTAAAAATAGTCTACATCAATCCAACACATAACATTGCAGCCAGCAGGCAGAAAATATCCTGATAAATATAAATATCCTATAAATCACATTGGCTATGCATGACCTGTCTGCAACGAACTCTAAACATTGTATCATCTATCAACTGGGTCAGGTAGTTTATGACGTTTCCACTGGATCGGAGCATTACATTTTTCCATTTCATGCCAAGTGATTATCGAAAGGGAGAGAGCTGGAAATATTGTTAAAATACTTTGAAGTACTATTGTCATTCTTAACTGATTCTATAAACAGACTTTGTTTACTTGCTGTTTGAGGTGAGGAAAAATACTTTGAGAAGCTAACAGCTCATTAGTGGTGGTGAGTTAAGACAATCATAAATAGTATCAGACATCACCAAATGGGCACATTTATAGGCCTACATTTGCCCGAAGGCCAGGTAGATTGGTCCTACTTCTATATCTGTAATCAGGTGCACGTCCTCAACCACAATTTACAGAAGTGTTTCAAACAAAAAACAATGAATAAATTGACTAAACTCATAAATGGAATGAAACAAACAAAAACTGGTTTCTCACAAGTGTAACATAGGTTGTGAGTTCTGCAAAACACATGTCCACTCCGACATTGAGAATGGTAAATGACTGTAATAATAATATATTCAATGAAATTACCGTAACCAAATAAACATTGCAGAATAGACATTATGGTAATTAAGGGGAAATATGAACTACTACTGGTGAAATTTCTAATGGGGAATTGATAGACATAGCAAACAATGTACACAATGAAGTTAGGAAACAATGAATATCCACAAAATGGCAGGAGAGAGCTCATTTTGGAGAGAGACGTGCCTTGTGCATCTGAGCCACAATCCACATAGTCTTGGACCGTGGCATCCCTGCGGCCTCCTCAATGGATAAGTCCACTGAGACAGGCGCAAATCAGAAAATATATATATATATATATTTGTGACTGCTTGACTAAAAAATGTTTTATGTTTTCATTACAGACCCCATAAGGTACCCAGACCTTATCAGAGTTGTACAGTATACCCTTAATCTAGTAATACATCAAATCTAGTCATACATAATTTGACATTTCTGCCATCCATTGTGACATTGTGGGAGGATGACCAACCTTCCAATGAAGGTTAGCTGCTATAAATGCTATGGTTACACAGTTGCTTCTTAAATAGCCTCCAGTATCAACAATTCCAAGCAAACAAAAACAGGGAAAGTGAGAATCTGTAGACATGCTGAGACAAAAGAACATAGTCTTTGCCAGAATTTAGCCAGCCTTCACACGATCATGACATATTCAAATTTGTGCCCTTTAGTGTTTTACACCTCCAGCAGAATAGTTACATTTCTGAGTGCTTGATTTTCAGTTTCATTGGCATATAATATGTTTTATGGATGGTTTTACACTGCAGTGATTTATGTCTGAGATTATATGAACATGACTGTGCATTCATACATGTCTGTATCCATCCATCATCGTCAATAGTGTCTCCCAGGTCTTCCTCACATTTTTGTTTGACATGTTTTGTGTCATCAGGAAAAGCCTCTATCAAACCTTGACATAATTTGGAAATCAACTTTAGAGGTTTGTCAGACTGCCTTAAAATAGTTTCAATCTTTGAAGCTTCTGGCTTGTCCAGTGTTTGCTGTACTGAGAGAATAAAGTGTTGCATCTGAAAAAGTTCACCTCAGCAGTCACAGACCGGTGTTCCCTGGTTGCCTGACCCTACTGAGACACCTGTCACCATCTGATCCTGCTCAGATGAAGTATGAGAAAAAACTACCTTGAAGTACATTTATACATTATATTATCCAAGAATAGAATCAATGGTTCAATAATTGAAATGACCATTATTCCCAGATCTCAGACTGTATCCTACCCAGCAACTCAAGATGGAACTTTGTAACCATTCACTAATTGTTATAATATACTGCAAAGGCCCTAAGAATTGTCAAAGACTCCAGCCACCCTGGTCATAGACTGTTCTCTCTGCTACTGCATGGCAAGCGGTACCGGATCGCCAAGTCTAGGTCCAAGAGGCTTTTAAACAGCTTCCACCCCCCCCCCCCCCCCCCTTCTTTTACTTTACACCGTTGCTACTGTCGGACAAAAGTCATGACTATGGGTGATTTTCCAGTATCTAGACTGTTCTCCCAGAAGTAGTAAGCAGATCTATTAATGAATAGACATGTGCAAGTAGAATAAAGGCTGAGCTCAGGTGAATGAACAGAGCTGGGTCAACATGGAGTTAATCACTAGACATGTAAAAACAGAACATACGCAGAAAATGTATGCCTGTGCTGTTATAGGCCTGAGGGAAGTCATTACCTGGTCCTGTGACTAGCATTGAGACATGCAATTGCATTATGTATGTATGCCTGTGCTGTTGTAGGCCTGAGGGAAGTCATTACCTGGTCGTGCGACTGGCTTTAGGGCATGTAGTTGTATTGTATATGTATGTCTGTGCCATTACAGGCTTGGGGAGAGCCATTGTGTAGTCCTATGAGTATCATTGGACAGACACCTGCATTATGTGTGTGTCTTATTTCTTGTATCATTGCTATGGATACGCCACCAATAGAATCTGTAAACAAGCAAGAATTGAGGCAGAAAGACAATGGTGGCTAGAGGCCACCGGGGTGTTAATCATCTACATAGAGGGGAGTGACCATGTGTGTTATCTGAAGGTGGAAACATATAAGGCCTGAGGTCTGTGGCAAGAGAATTTAGTCGTTCCATGGAATTGGTCGGCTTTGTTACTTTTTGTAATAAAGTCTATTTGAATTCACAAGCTCCGGTATTTGAGAAATATTTTATTCAATATTTCCATGACGCTACTCTCTGTTGTTATCTATGCATAGTCACTTTAATAACTCTACCTACATGTACATACTACCTCAACTAACCGGTGCCCCAACACATTGACTCTGTGTCTGTACCCCCCTGTATAGTCTCGCTATTGTTATTTTACTGCTGCTCTTTAATTACTTGTTACTTTAATCTCTTATTCTTATCCATATTTATTTTGGTTAGGGGCTCGTTGGTTAGGGGCTCGTAAGCAAGCATTTCACTGTAAGGTCTACACCTGTTGCATGTGATCAAATTTGGTTTGATTTGAAAATTCAACTGAGCTTTGTAGACTGGTCTTCACTGGCTGTCTGACCCTGCTGGGACACCTGTCACCATCTGATCCTGCTAAGACATGATGAGCATAGTCTTGTGTACTGACTGTGCACCATGACAGTGAAGCTTGTAGAGCTGTTTAGTGTAAAAACGTGTCAGTGTAAAAAGTAGGGAATTATATAGGGAAACTGACAGATTGCATTGCTATACTGATTCTAATAAAAACTCACAGTGCACTGTCAAAAAACGTCAGAATATCAGTCTTCAATCGTTCGTTTGGCCGCTGGTTTCATCATTTGATTCAGGTCTAGTGTGATTGAGAAAAAAATAATGGTTAAAGTTAGTGAACTAGTTAGCTAGCTAACATTAGCCAACTTTTGGCTAGCTCTAATGGTATCAACTGGCAAAAATTAGCTAAGTTAATTTACTTCTGTTGAAGCGGTACAAAACAAAGTCTACAAAACATTTATGTATACAGAACAGTTGTTAGATAATGCTAGAGCTGAACCTGCAAAACACCAGTCTCATCATCAACAGTGAAGAGGCGACTCTGGGATGCTGTCCTTCTAGGCAGAGTTCCTCTGTCCGGTGTTTGTGTTCTTTTGCCCATCTTAATCTTTTATTTTTATTGGCCAGTCTGCGATATGGCTTTGTCTTTGCAACTCTGCCTAGAAGGCCAGCATCCCGGAGTCGCCTCTTCACTGTTTACGTTGAGACTGGTGTTTTGCGGGTACTATTTAATGAAGCTGTCAGTTGAGGACTTGTGAGGCATCTGTTTCTCAAACTAGACACTCTATTGTGCTTGTCCTCTTGCTCAGTTGTGCACCGGGGCCACCCACTCCTCTTTCTATTCTGGTTAGAGACCGTTTGCGCTGTTCTGTGAAGGGAGTAGTACACAGTGTTGTTCGAGATCTTCAGTTTCTTGGCAATTTCTCGCATGGAATAGCCTTAATTTCTCAGAACAAGAATAGACTGACGATTTTCAGAAGAAAGTTCTTTGTTTCTGGCCATTTTGAGCCTGTAATCGAACCCACAAATGCTGATGCTCCAGATACTCAACTAGTCTAAAAACATTAACAACAATGTCTACACTGTATTATTTTAATGGACAAAAAATGTGCTTTTCTTTCAAAAACAAGGAGGTTTCTAAGTGACCCCAAACTTTTGATTGGTAGTGTTTATAGAAAACATTTATTTTTATCAGATTTGTACTGTGTACTTGAGCTTGTGTCCTCAAAAGTGACTATACCTCAGCAATTTATACGTATTTTTACAAGAAAGGAGTCATTTTAAACTTTATTGGATTATGCAGCACTACTTTGACTATGGCCCTATGAGTGTTTCTGTAGATTACATTTTAGATTACATTTAGTTATTAATTTACACTGAGTGCACAAAACATTAGGAACACCTTCCCAATATTGAGTTGCACCCCCCTTTGTCCTCAGAACAGCCTCAATTCATTGGGGGCATGGACTCTACAAGGCGTAGAAAGCATTCCATAGTGATGCTGGCCATGTTGACTCCAATGCTTGCCACATTTGTGGCAAGTTGTCCGGATTACCTCTGGGTGATGGATAGGGCTGTGGCGGTCACACAATTTTGTCAGCCTGTGATTGTCAAGCAAATAACTTCTGGTCTCACGGTAATTGGCCGTTAAATAACACATTTAGCATCTCCTGGCTTCCACACATATTCCACAAGCCACTGATGCAGACCTTTGGAACATCTACATTTTAAAAAGTCTAATAAATCCATGTAATATAGCCTACACCATCACAATACATTCATTATTATTATAGAAAATGTAGTCTATTTCAGAAGAACAGAATAGTAGATTCTGATATGGGCAGGCATAAGCCTGAGTTGTTAGAGAGTAGAGTTGTTTATGTAACTTTAGTTGTGATAAAAACATTGGGCTATATGTAAAGTCTGCAGGATGCGACTCTAATGATTTGAAAAAACTCGCATGAAAGGCATGAACTCTGCTTTGATTTTTGTGCAGGCTGTACACACTTCATCAGTCTCTCATGCACAATTTTACAAGCTCTTGATAATGCCTCGAATTTCGTGGCGGCATTGTGTGGCTGTAAAGCCCCCTAAACAAATCCATGCCTTTTGTGACCAGTGGCCGTTGTGCCCTTGGGCTGAATATAATCATTATAATTCCCTTCTCCCAGCTGGAGCGCCGAAGAACCTCTCACTCACATGGCTCTCCGTCACGTGATCGGGTCTTTCTCACAGGCTACAAGTGATGACAGGCACATCGTGGACACAACTGCGTGCGTACTTATCCAATTCCGAGAATCATATTGAAGATATTGGAAGAACTGTCCACATTTACATTTCGTCAGCCAACAAGATGACTAGGCCTAATAAACAGCAAAAGCACAAAGTTATGTCAATCTACTTTCCCCCATAGTACAAAAGTTGACCTATTCTGTGCAAGAAAGAAATATTCCAAACATACTCAGGGACAGTTGTGGGATGCAATAGATTCCAAATTAATACAACCACTAGCATCAACAAATCTTTTTTAAGAAATGAAGCTGACCCAACAAATCAGAATATTTAGCTTAAAATGTTTAACCTCTACTTCATCACCATCCCTGATCCGGGAGCATCCTCATCAGTAAAAAGCTGACTAGCATAGCCTAGCATAGCGCCACAAGTAAATACTAGCATATAAATATCATGAAATCACAAGTCCAATACAGCAAATGAAAGATACACATCTTGTGAATCCAGCCATCATTTCCGATTTTTTAAATGTTTTACAGCGAAAACACAATATGTATTTCTATTAGCTAACCACAATAGCAAAAGACTCAACCACATATTTTCACCATTTTTTTACCGCATAGGTAGCTATCACAAAACCGACCAAATAGAGATATAATTAGTCACTAACCAAGAAACAACTTCATCAGATGACAGTCTTATAACATGTTATACAATAAATCTATGTTTTGTTCGAAAATGTGCATATTTGAGGTATAAATCATAGTTTTACATTGCAGCTACAATCACAAATAGCACCGAAGCAGCCAGAATAATTACAGAGAGCAACGTGAAATACCTAAATACTCATCATAAAACATTTATGAAAAATACATGGTGTACAGCAAATGAAAGATAAACATCTTGTGAATCCAGCCAATATTTCAGATTTTTTAAGTGTTTTACAGCGAAAACACAATACAGCATTATATTAGCTTACCACAATAGCCAAACACACAACCGCATTTATCAGCAGCAAAAGGTAGCGATCGCAAAAAAACAGCAAAAGATATCAAATGAATCACTAACCTTGACCAACTTCATCAGATGACAGTCTTATAACATCATGTTACACAATACACTTATGTTTTGTTCGAAAATGTGCATATTTTGAGCTGCAAACCGTGGTTATACGTTGTGAATATGTAGCATCGATTCACCAAATTATCCGGAGATATTTTGGACAGTCACCTAATCTGACCAAAGAACTCATCATAAACTTTACTAAAAAATACATGTTGGACAGCAAATGAAAGATACACTAGTTCTTAATGCAATTGCCGTGTTAGATTTTAAAAATAACTTTAACATAACAAACAGCTTACGTTATAGCGAGACAGCGCCCGCAATAAGGGCGGAAAATAGGACTAAACATTTTCCACAGAAATACGAAATAACATCATAAATGGTTCCTACTTTTGCTGGGCTTCCATCAGAATCTTGTACAAGGAGTCCTTGGTCTAGAATAAATCGTTGTTTGGTTTTAGAATGTCCTCTTCTCCTGTCGAATTAGCAACCATAGCTAGCCAAGTGGCGCGAAAATGTCCATCTTCTCTCAACGCAAACAACGCAAAACACCAAAACTCCCGATAAACGTTGAATAATCTGATAAAACTCGATTGAAAAAACATACTTTACGATGATATTATCACATGTATCAAATAAAATCAAAGCCGGAGATATTAGCCGTGTATACCGAAAGCTTTTCAGAAGGCAATCTGGGGTTCCTTCTCGCGCCTTCGAAGACAATGAAATTTCCAGACACGTCATTCCAAAAGCTCTTGTTCGACCTCAGATCAAGCTAGACACCCCATTCCACCTCCCACTGCCTGTTGACATCTAGTGGAAGGCGTATGAAGTGCATGTATATCCATAGATTTCAAGCAATTGAATAGGAAAGACCTGGAACAGAGCCTCGATTTCAGATTTTTCACTTCCTGTCAGGAAGTTTGCTGCAAAATGAGTTCTGTTTTACTCACAGATATAATTCAAACGGTTTTAGAAACGTGAGAGTGTTTTCTATCCAATAGTAATAATAATATGCATATTGTACGATCTAGAATAGAGTACGAGGCAGTTTAATTTGGGCACGATTTTTTACAAAGTGGAAACAGCGCCCCCATATTGACAAGAAGTTTTAAAAACTATTAGGCTTTTTCTTCACATTATAATTAAACCTTTATTTAACTTGGCAAGTCAGTTAAGAACAAATTCTTATTTACAATAACGGCCAACCGGGGAACAGTGGGTTAACCTGTCTCGCCCAGGCGTTCCGCTAGCGGAACTCCTCCCACATTCCACTGAAAAGGCAGAGCGCGAAATTCAAAAAATATTTTTTAGAAATATTTAACTTTCACACATTAACAAGTCCAATACAGCAAATGAAAGATACACATCTTGTGAATCCAGTCAACATGTCCGATTTTTTTAAATGTTTTACAGCGAAAACAGCACGTATATTTATGTTAGCTCACCACCAAATACAAAGAAGGACAGACATTTTTCACAGCACAGGTAGCATGCACAAAGCCAACCTAACTAACCAAGAACCAACCAAACTAACCAAGAAACAACTTCATCAGATGACAGTCTTATAACATGTTACACAATAAATCTATGTTTTGTTCGAAAAATGTGCATATTTGAGGTATAAATCAGTTGTACATTGCAGCTACCATCACAGCTACCGTCAAAAATAGCACCGAAGCAGCCAGAGTAATTATAGAGACCAACGTGGAATACCTAAATACTCATCATAAAACATTTCTGAAAAATGCATCGTGTACAGCAAATGAAAGACAAGCATCTTGTGAATCCAGCCAATATTTCAGATTTTTTAAGTGTTTTACAGCGAAAACACAATATAGCATTATATTAGCTTACTACAATAGCCTACACACAACCGCATTCATTCATCAAGGCACGTTAGCGATAGCAATAGGCACGTTAGCGTTAGCGAATAAACCAGCAAAAGATATCAATTTTCACTAACCTTCATAAACCTTCCTCAGATGACAGTCCTATAACATCAGGTTATACATACACTTATGTTTTGTTCGAAAATGTGCATATTTAGAGCTGAAATCAGTGGTTATCCATTATGCTAATGTAGCTTCTTTTTCCCAGAATGTGCGGATATTTCTATTAGACTCTCACCTATTCTGACCAAATAGCTATTCATAAACATTACAAAAAATACATGTTGTATAGGAAATTATAGTAACACTAGTTCTTAATGCAATCGCAGTGTTAGAATTCTAAAAATATCTTCATTACGACATCCACCTTACGTTATAGCGAGAGTGGGCGCAAAACTACTAGTATACAGTTCGACAGATATATGAAATAGCATCACAAAATGGGTCCTACTTTTGGTGATCTTCCATCAGAATGTTGGACAAGGGGTCCTTTGTCCAGAACAGTCGTTGTTTGGATTTAGAACATCGTTCTTCCCTCCTGATTTAGCAAGCACACTGGCCAAGTGGCTCGAAGCTCTCCTTTCTGAACAAAGGCACACAACGCAACACGCCTAACGTCCCGAATAAATTTCAAAAATCTAATAAAACTATATTGAAAAAACATACTTTACGATGATATGGTCACATGTATCAAATAAAATCAAAGCCGGAGATAGTAATCGCCTATAACGACAGCTATTCCGATGGCAAATCCAGGACCAACTTCGCGCCTTCCTGAAAACATAAAATGGGTGACACGTCATTCCAAGAGGACGTATTCCATCTCAGACCAAGATAATCACTCCATTTCTTCTCTCACTGCATCTTGACATCCTGGGGAAGGTGTATGACGTGCATGTATACTCATACGTGTCATGCCCATTTATAGGCAGGCCCTTGAACAGAGCATAATTTTCAGACTTTCCACTTCCTGGTCAGAAAGTGTGCTGCCAAATGAGTTCTGTTTTACTCACAGACAAAATTCAAACGGTTTTAGAAACTAGAGAGTGTTTTCTATCCAATAGTAATAATAATATGCATATTGTACGAGCAAGAATAGAGTACGAGGCCGTTTAAATTGGGCACGTTTTTCCCCCAAAGTGTAAATAGCGCCCTCTATCCTCATCAGGTTAACTGCCTTGTTCAGGGGCAGAACGACAGATTTTTACTTTGTCAGCTCTATAAGGCAAATTAGCAGGAAAACACCATTCCCAAAAATGACCCAAATGCAATGATGCATGTAATGCTGTTATTTTAAAGGTGCAATTTTTTTATGTTGAAAATGATCTTCCCCAAACTTAAAACTCATGCACTGCATAGAGTCAGTTAGACTCTACACCCGTTGTAAAATTGATTGTGCTTAATTTTAAGAAGTTATTTGGCCAATTTGGTTGTGATGCAAAACTTTTCAAAACATATAGGCCTGTGGGTTAGGCTACATGAGGATACGCTGTTTCTTGCCTTAAGCCGGGCATCATTCACAAGTGAAAATATATAATTCACAAGGGATATGCTAATATTGTCACCCATGAGACTATTCTTGATTTCATCTTGTCTTTACATATACTAAATAATATATGTGTGAAATTTGTTTTGATTTAGAATGGACCAAATATCATGCAGCTGTCTCTAAACAGGTGCAGGGGGAAAAAATATATGCCATCTATGCACTTAAATAGCGAATGGAGGATGCAATTCCTGTGGTTCATTTAAATGCAAGCCAGGTAAGCTATACTCCTACTGTAAAGAGAAGCAATGTGCTTAATATTAGGAAAGTTGCGAAATGATATAGTAAGCCTATAAACAGCTGATGGGATCCTCCTCTTTTTAATAGAGGACATCATTCTGTTTTCTCAAGCAATTATATAGCCTAAAGAAATGTTGTGCAACATTGATGCCATAGTAATTACAGTGACAATAGAGTGCTGAGTACCAGGCAGTTAGCAAGTTTGGTAGTTTGGCATCAGAGCTTGGAGAAGCCTAATTACCGTGGAATTTGACTGCCATCATGACCACTGTGTGGCATTAATATGGTCACCATAACAGGCCTAGTGGTGGAACAATTATTTTTATTACATTTTTTATTAACCATTTTTTTTTAAAATGAACTCTGCATTGCTGTTCTTGACACACTCAAAATGTTCCTGGCACCTACTACCATACCCTGTTCAAAGGCACTTAAATATTTTATCTTGCCCATTCACCCACAATGGCACACATACACCAACCATCTATCAATTGTCTCAAGGCTTAAAAACCCTTCTTTAACCTGTCTCCTCCCCTTCATCTACACTTATTGAAGTGGATATAACAAGTGACATCAATAAGGATCATAGCTTTTATCTGGATAGTGTATGTCATGGAAAGAGCCTGTCTCCTGAGAACAACTGGAGTGAGAGAGAGAAAAATAAGATGTCAGGGTTCAATTGGATTTGAAATGTGTTAACATCTTAATGTTGCATTCAAGGTAACAGTCCATTATAAGACTGCTGTAGCTGTATCAAAAGAGCCAACTATGGATAATCATTTAGACAAATACGTGATAACACAATATTTCAGACTGGACTGACCCGAGGTGTAGGGCAATTCCAAAGTACAGAGTGATGCTGACAATCAGATTTTTCACTTTAAAATGTATGTCATACGAAAACAATGACTTCAAAGTGAAACAAACCATACAACTCTATGCACAAGGACTACTTTTAACAATTTGTAATCGTTGGCTTGTTTGACATACTGTATATACTGAACAAAAATACTAATGCAACAATTTCAAAGATTTTACTGAGTTACAGTTCATATAAAGAAATCAGTCAATTGAAATAAATTAATTCGGCCCTAATCTATTCCCAGTCATGTGAAATCTATAAAGATATGCATCTGTTGGTCACAGAGTCCTTTAGTGGCGTGGATAAGAAAACCAGTCAGTATCTGGTGTGAAAACCATTTTCCTCATACACATCTCCGTCTTATAGAGTTGGTCAGTCTGTTAACTTTGGCCTGTGGAATGTTGTCACACTCCTCTTTAATGGCTCTGCAAAGTTGCTTTATATTGGCAGGAATTACAATGCTCTGTAGTACACATCGATCCGGAGCATCTCAAACATGCTCAAATGGTTGACATGTCTAGTGAGTATGCAGGTTATGGAAGAACTGGGACATTTTCAGCTTCCAGTAATTACAGTTGAAGTCGGAAGTTTACATACACCTTAGCCAAATACATTTAAATTCAGTTTTTCACAATTCCTGACATTTAATCCTAGTAAAAATTCCCTGTCTTAGGTCAGTTAGGATCACCACTTGATTTTAAGAATGTGAAATGTCAGAATAATAGTAGATAAATAATTCTATTTCAGCTTTTTTTTCTTTCATCACATTCCCAGTGGGTCAGAAGTTTACATACACTCAATTAGTATTTGGTAGCATTGCCTTTAAATTGTTTAACTTGGGTCAAACATTTTGGGTAGCCTTCCACAAGCTTCCCACAATAAGCTGGGTGAATTTCGGCTCATTCCTCCTGACAAAGCTGGTGTAACTGAGTCAGGTTTGTAGGCCTCCTTGCTCACACACACTTTTTCAGTTCTGTGCACACATTTTATATAGGATTGAGGTCAGGGCTTTGTGATGGCCACTCCAATACCTTGACTTTGTTGTCCTGAAGCCATTATGCCACAACATTGGAAATATGTTTGGGGTCATTGTCCATTTGGAAGACCCATTAGCGACCAAGCTTTAAATTCCTGACTGTTGATTTGAGATGTTGCTTCAATATATCCACATAATTGTCCTACCTCATGATGCCATCTATTTTGTGAAGTGCACCAGTCCCTCCTGCAACAAAGCACCCCCACAACATGATGCTGCCAACCCCATGCTTCACGGTTGGGATGGTGTTCTTTGGCTTGCAAGCCCCCCCTTTTTCCCTCCAAACATAGCGATGGTCAAACAATTTTGGCCAAACGATTTTGGCCAAACAGTTCTATTTTTGTTTCATCAGACCAGAGGACATTTCTCCAAAAAGTATGATCTTTGTCCCCATGTGCAGTTGCAAACCGTAGACTGGCTTTTTTATGGCTGTTTTAGAGCAGTGGCTTCTTCCTTGCTGAGCGGCCTTTCAAGTTATGTCGATATAGGACTCGTTTTACTGTGGATATAGATACTTTTGTACTTGTTTCCTCCAGCATCTTCACAAGGTCCTTTGCTGTTGTTCTGGGATTGATTTGCACTTTTCACACCAAAGTACATTTATTTCTAGGAGACAGAATGCGTCTCCTTCCTGAGCAGTATGACGGCTGCGTGGTCCCATGGTGTTTATACTTGCGTACTATTGTTTGTGCAGATGAACGTGGTACCTTCGGGCGTTTGGAAATTGCTCCCAAGGATGAACCAGACTCGTGGAGGTCTAGAATTTTTTTCTGTCTTGGTTGATTTATTTTGATTATTTCATGATGTCAAGCAAAGAGGCACTGAGTTTGAAGGTAGGCCTTGAAATACATCCACATGTACACCTCCAATTGACTCAAATTATGTCAATTAGCCTATCAGATTCTTCTAATGCCATGACATCATTGTCTGGAATTTTCCAAGCTGTTTAAAGGCACAGTCAACTTAGTGTATGTAGACTTCTGACCCACTGGAATTGTGATACAGTGAATTGTAAGTGAAATAATCAGTCTTTAAACAATTTCTGGAAAAATAACTTGTGTCATGCATGAAGTAGATGTCCTAACCGACATGCCAAACCGATAGTTTTTTAACTAGAAATTTGTGGAGTGGTTGAAATCGAGTTTTAATGACTCCAACCTAAGTGTATGTAAACTTCCGCCTTCTGTATGTACAGATCTTTGTGACATGTAGCTGTGCATTATCATGCTGAAACATGAGGTGTGGCGGCGGATGAATGGCATGACAATGAGATCTCATGGTATCTCTGTGCATTGAAATTGGCATTGATAAAATAAATTCTGTCGGTGGTCCGTAGCTTATGCCTGTCCATACCATAACTTTACCTTCACCATGGGGAACTCTGTTCACATCTTTGACATCCGCACTCACCAACATGACGCCAAACACGCTGTCTGCAATCTGCCCGGTGCAGTTGAAACCGGGATTTGTCCGTGAAGAGCACACTTCTCCAGCATGCCAGTGGCCATCGAAGGTGAGCATTTGCCCACTGAAGTCAGTTACGACGCTGAACTGCAGCCAGGTAAGACCCTGGTGAGCACTACGAGCACGCAGATGAGCTCTCCTGAGACGTTTTCTGACAGTTTGTGCAAACCCACAGTTTCATCAGCTTTCCGGGTGGCTGGTCTCAGACGATCCCGCAGGTGAAGTAGCCGGATGTGGAGGTCCTGGGTTAGCATGGTTACACGTGGTCTTGGAGTTGTGAGGTCTGTTGGACGTACTGCTAAATTCTCAAACAGTGTTAGAGGCGGCTTATGGTAGATAAATTAACATTCATGTATCTGGCAACAGCTCTGGTGGACATTCCTACAGTCAGCATGCCAATTGCACATTCCCTCAAAACTTGAAACATCTTTGGCATTGTGTTGTGTGATAACACTGCACATTTTAGAGTGGTATTTTAGTGTTCCCAGCACACGGTGCACCTGTGTAATGATCAGTTTCTTGATATGCCACACCTGTCAGGTGGATGGATTATATTGGCAAATGAGAAAGGCTCACTAACAGAGATGTAAACATATTTGGCCACAAAATTTGACATAAATACATATGGAAAATGTATGGAATATTTATGGGATATTTTATTTCAGCTCATGAAACATGGGACCAACACTTTACATTTATATTTTTGTTCAGTGTATTTGAAAGTGAAAAATCTGAGTCTCTGCATCACTCTGTTATCAGGGGGAATTGCCCTGTACCAATCCACGCCACTTGTCAGTCAGCATGGCTCAGTATTGAACAGCATGCTGTCATTTCATGCCCAACCCACCTTGTGGAGAGCTATCCTCCAATAGGTTTTAATTTCATCCTTTAGCTTCACTACTCATATTGTTTAGCAAAGACTATCACATTCATTCAGTATAGAACTATCTTTCCAACCAATAGAAAGCAGCTGGTCATCATCTTCTCTGTGACAAATGTCCTTTGCACAATGCCTTTATATAGCGTCAAAGAAATTAGAGGAACTCTCAGTACCACTAAGGATTAAGTTACGGGGTGATGTCATGGTTACCTGCAGGAAGTGCTTTGCAAAGAGGAGAGCCAAGGTAATTTACTTGGAACAGAATGGACTCCTGTATCTCCCGTCTCTGACAGCTGATCAGAGAACAACTTCACCACCACGTATTCGTGACAGTGGATTTGCATGGAAAAATGGATGGAGAGAGAGAAATGGTTTAAAACTTCTTATGGCTGCAGGGGCAGTATTGAGTAGCTTGGATGAAAAGGTGCCCAGAGGTGCCCAGAGTAAACTGCCTGCTCCTCAGTCCCAGTTGCTAATATATGCATATTATTATTAGTATTGGATAGAAAACACTCTGAAGTTTATAAAACTGTTTGAATGATGTCTGTGAGTATAACAGAACTCATATGGCAGGCAAAAACCTGAGAAAAAATCCAACCAGGAAGTGGGAAATCTGAGGTTTGTAGGTTTTCAACTCATTGCCTATCGAATACACAGTGGGATATGGGTCAGTTTGCACTTCCTACGGCTTCCACTAGATGTCAACAGTCTTTAGAACCTTGTCTGATGCTTCTACTGTGAAGTGGGGCCGAAGGAGACGGGAATGAGTAAGGTCTGCCATGAGCTGACCATGCTCTGACCATGCGCGTTCACATGAGAGGGAGCTCTGTTCCATCGCACTTCTGAATACAAAGGAATTCTCCGGCTGGAACATTATTGAAGATTTATTTTAAAAACATCCTAAAGATTGATTCAATACATCATTTGACATGTTTCTACTGACTGTTACGGAACATTTTGACATTTCGTCTGCTTTTAGTGAACGCGCTTCGTGACTTTGGATTTGTTTACCAAATACGCTAACAAAAGTAGCTATTTGGACATAAATGATGGACATTCCCGAACAAAACAAACATTTCTTGTGGAAGTTGGAGTCCTGGGAGTGCATTCCGATGAAGATCAGCAAAGGTAAGTGAAGATTTATAATGCTATTTATGACTTTTGTTGACTCCACAATTTGGCGGGTAACTGTATGGCTTCCTTTTGTGGCTGAACACTGTTCTCAGATAATTGAATATTGTGCTTTTGCCATAAAGCTTTTTTGAAATCTGACACAGCGGTTGCATTAACTTCTTATGGCTGCAGGGGCAGTATTGAGTAGGCTTCCACTAGATGTCAACAATCAATATAACTTTGTCTGATGACTAATGTGAAGGGGGGCCGAAGGAGACAGGAATTAGTCACCACTGCCACGAGCTGACCATGCTTTCACCATGCGCGTTCACACGAGGAGGACCTCCGTTCCACCGCCCATCTGAAGTCAATCTAATTCTCCGGTTGGAACGTTATTCAAGATGTATGTTAACAACATTCTAAAGATTGATTCAGTATATCGTTTGACATGTTTCTACTGACTGTTACGGAACTTTTGGACATTTCGTCACGTTATAGTGGACGCGCTTTGTGACTTTGGAATTGTTTACCAAACGCGCTAACCAAAGTAGCTAATTGGACAAAAATAACGGACATTATCGAACAAATCAAGCATTTATTGTGGACCTGGGATTCTGATGAAGTTCATCAAAGGTAAGGAAACATTTATCATGTATTTTCTGTTGACACCAACATGGCGGCTAATTTCATTATATTTCTGAGCGCCGTCTCAGATTATTGCATGGGTTGCTTTTTCGTAAAGTTTTTTTGAAATCTGACACAGCGGTTGCATTAAGGAGAGGTATATCTATAATTCCATGTGTATAACTTGTATTATCATCTACATTTATGATGAGTATTTCTGTTGAAACGATGTGGCTATGCAAAATCACTTGATGTTTTTGGAACTAGTGATTGTAACGCGCCAATGTAAACTCCGATTTTTTGATATAAATATGAACTTTATCAAACAAAACATGCATGTATTGTGTAACATGAAGTCCTATGAGTGTCATCTGATGAAGATAATCAAAGGTAGTGATTAAAATGGCTGTGCTTATTGTGGTTTGGTGGTGACCTAACATAATCGTTTGTAGTCCTTTCTCTGAAAAGCATATTTGAAATCGGACACTTTGGTGGGATTAACAACAAGATTACCTTTAAAATGATATAAGACACATGTATGTTTGAGGAATTTTAATTATGAGATTTCTGTTGTTTGAATTTGGCGCCCTGCACTTTCACTGGCTGTTGTCATATCGATCCCGGTAGCGGGATGCAGCCATAAGAAGTTTTAAGAACAAGTTTATCTTTAATTCTATGTAAAACATGTATCTTTCATCAAAGTTTATGATGAGTATTTCTGTTATTTGATATGGCTCTCTGCAATTTCTCCGGATATTTTGGAGGCATTTCTGAACATGGCGCCAATGTAAACTGAGGTTTTTGGATATGAATATGAACTTTATCGAACAAAACATACATGTATTGTGTAACATGAAGTCCTATGAGTGCCATCTGATGAAGATCATCAAAGGTTAGTGATTAATTTAATCGCTATTTCTGACTTTTGTGAGCCTCTCCTTGGCTGGAAAATGGCTGTATGGTTTTCTGTGACTAGGTGCTGACCTAACATAATCGCAAGGTGTGCTTTCGCCGTAAAGCCTTTTTGAAATCAGACACTGTGATTGGATTAACGAGAAGTGTATCTTTAAAATGGTGTATAATACTTGTATGTTTGAGGAATTTTAATTAGGAGATTTGTTGTTTTGAATTTGGCGCCCCGCCCAATTTCACTGGCTGTTGGTTAGGTGGGACGCTTTACCAGAGAGGTTAAAGTTTGGGGTCACATAGAAATGTCCTTGTTTTTGAAAGAAAAGTACACATTTTTTGTCCATAACATCAAATTGATCATAAATACAGTGTAGACATAGTTAATGTTGTAAATGACTATTGTAGCTGGAAACAGCAGATTTTTTATGGAATATCTACATAGGTGTACAGAGGCCCATTATCAGAAACCATCACTCCTGTGTTCCAATGGCACGTTATGTTAGCTAATCCAAGTTTTTCATTTTTAAAGGTTAAATGATCATTACAAAACCTTTTTGAAATGATGTTAGCACAGCTGAAAACTGTTGTCCTGATTAAGGAAGCAATTAAACTGGCCTTCTTTAGACTAGTTGAGTATCTGGAGCATCATCATTTGTGAGTTCGATTACAGGCTCAAAATGGCCAGAAACAAAGAACTTTCTTCTGAAACTCGTCAGTCTATTCTTGTTCTGAGAAATTAAGGCTATTCCATGCGAGAAATTGCCAAGAAACTGAAGATCTCGTACAACGCTGTGTACTACTCCGTTCACAGAACAGCGCAAACTGTCTCTAATCAGAATAGAAAGAGGAGTGGGAGAACCCGGTGCAGAACTGAGCAAGAGGACAAGTACATTAGAGTGTCTAATTTGAGAAACAGACGCCTCATAAGTCCGCAACTGGCAGCTTCATTTATTCTGGTATTGCCCCTATGTAGCTTGTTTCTGGTCACAGGTTCAGGAATGGTTAAAAAAATCATAACATGCAATTAAAATTAACCTTACAAATAGCAGTGTTGGGCGATTTGGAAAGACATAGTCAGTCAATAAATAATATAATAATAATCATAGGAAAGGTTTTCATCTTTAGCTCACAATCTGTGGGTAAAATACGAGTAGAAAGGTTTAAACATTTTGTAAAACATCACAGCACAATTGATAAATATATGGCACATGGAAACCAAACAAGGGTGGTCTATGGTGATAGGTGGGATGGGCTGAGAGTGGCTGAGTGTTGGGATTAAAGAGTTTATGTTTCGTGTATGAAATGGAACCAGCGGCCAAACAATTGAAGACCGATATTGTGACGTTTTCTGACAGTGCAAAGTGAGTTTTTATTAGTCAGTATAGCAATGTAACATTATTGATCTGTCAGTTTCCTATATCATTCCCTACTTTTCACACTAACATGGTATAAACAGCTCTACAGGCTTCACTGTCATGGTGCACAGTCAGTACACAACACTATGCCCATCATGTCTTAGAAGGATCAGATGGTGACCGGTGTCCCAGCAGGGTCAGACATCCAGTGAAGACCAGTCTATAGAGCTCAGTTGAAATTTGCGGTATATTATAACAATCAGTGAATAGATACAAAGTTCCATCTTGAGTTGATGGGTAGGATACAGTCTGAGATCTGGGAATAATGGTCATATCAATTATTGAACCATTGATTCTATTCTTGGATAATATAATGTATAAATGTACTTCAAGGCAATTCTTTGTCATGCCTCATCTGAGCAGTATCAGATGGAGACAGGGGTCTCAGGAGGGTCAAGCAGCCAGGGAAGACCAGTCTGGCCGCTGAGATGAACTTTTTCAGATGCAACACTTTATTCTCTCGGTGCAATACACACTGGACAAGCCAGAAGATTTCCAAATTATATCAAGGTTTGATAGAGGCTTTTCCTGATGACACAAAACATGTCAAACACAAATGTGAGGAAGACCTGGGAGACACTATTGACGATGTTGGATGGATACAGACATGTATGAATGCACAGTCATGTTCATATAATCTCAGACATAAATCACTGCAGTGTAAAACCATCCATAAAACATATTATATGGCAGTGAAACTGAAAATAAGCACTCAGAAATGTAACTATTCTGCTGGAGGTGTAAAACACAAAAGGGGACATATTTGAATATGTCATGATCGTGTGTGTCACGTTCGTCATAACGATGAGACCAAGGCGCAGCGTAATTTGAATATATTCTTCTTTTTTATTAAACGAAGAACACTTCACAAATTAACAAAACAAACGTGAAGCTATTTAAACCGAATGCTGACATGCAACTACACATAGACAACTACCCACAAACCCAAAATGGAAAATGGCAACCTAAATAGGATCCCCAATCAGAGACAACGATAAACAGCTGTCTCTGATTGGGAACCAATTCAGGCCACTATAGACCTACAATATACCTAGGCTAACAAACACCCCTAGACATACAAAAACCCTAGACAAGACAAACAAGCATACCCACCCTCGTCACACCCTGACCTGACCAAAATATTAAGAAAACATAGATAACTAAGGTCAGGGCGTGACAGTGTGAAGGCTGGCTGAATTCTGGCAAAGACTATGTTCTTTTGTCTCAGCATGTCTACAAATTCTCACTTTCCCTGTTTTTGTTTGCTTGGAAATGTTGATACTGGAGGCTTTTTAAGAAGAAACTGTATAACCATAGCATGTATAGCAGCTAACCTTCATTGGAAGGTTGGTTATCCTCCCACAATGTCACAATGGATGGCAGAAATGTCTAGTTATGTATCACTAGATTTGATTTTTTACTAGATTAAGGGTACACTGTGCATCTTTGATAAGGTCTGGGTACCTTATGGAATACTTTATGACAAAATGGGTCTGTAATGAAAACATTTGATTTTTTTTGTTGTCAAGCATATACTGTATGTATTTTTTATAGCACACGAGACACCGATCTGATTTGCGCCTGTTTTAGTGGACTAATCCATTGAGGAGGCCGCAGGGATGCCCCAGTCCAAGAATATGGGGATTGTGGCTCAGATGCACAAGGCTTGTCTCTCTACAGAATGAGCTCTCTCCCGCCATTTCATGGGTATTCATTGTTTCCTAACTTCATTGTATGCATTGTTTACTATGTCTATCAATACCTCATAACAAATATCACCAGTAATAGCCTACATTTACCATTCATTCCCATCATTTCTAATCTGCAATGTTTATTTGGTTAGGTAATTTCTGATAATTCATTGAATATATTATTATTACAGTCATTTACCGTTCTCAATGTCGGAGTGGACATGTCTTTTGCAGAACTCACAACCTATGCTACACTCGTGAGAAACCTTTATTTGTTTATTTCTATTCCATTTGAGTTTTTTATTTTTATTTACTCTGCTCTCAATGTTGAGTAAGGCACCTGATTACCCATATAGAAGTAGGACTAGTCTACCTGTCCTTTGTGCAAATTTAGGCCTATAAATATGCCCATTTGGGGATGTCTCATAGTATTTCTGATTGCCTTAACTCACCACCACTAATGAGCTGAGGAGCTTCTCAAAGTATTTTTTCTTCGCCTCAAACAGCAAGGAAACAAAGTCTCTTTCAAGAAACAATTGAGAATAATAATAGTTCCTCAAAGTATTTGAACAATATTTCCATATCTCTACCTTTCGATAACCACTCAGCAAGAAAGGGAAAAATGTAATGGTCTGATCCAATGGAAACATCATAAAATACTTGACACAGTTGATAGTTGATACAATGTTTAGAGTTAGTTGTAGACAGGTCATGCATAGCCAATGTGATTTATAGGAAATACATTTTGATATATTTTTATGTGTTGGCTTTATGTAGGCTATTTTTACATAGTTGGCAATTGCAATAAAAGTTACTTTTAGATTTGTATCATTTTCATTTAGATTAAGATTGTAGATAAACCACAGACAATGATTTTGAGATACAAAGACTATTATATACTAAAATAAAATGTTCCACAATAATGTGCATATGAAAAGGATAACTGGTACGCAAATTGGTAGACATTGTAAGATAAATTGGCACATATGTTGGGTACATATATGGAAAAAATATTATT
Organism: Salvelinus namaycush; assembly: GCF_016432855.1. Lineage (NCBI taxonomy): Eukaryota > Metazoa > Chordata > Actinopteri > Salmoniformes > Salmonidae > Salvelinus > Salvelinus namaycush. The sequence goes on from NC_052329.1 coordinate 27,191,306, forward strand.
TTAAAATTTAGACAAATCCATTAGATTGAAAGAAAATCCATTAGATTGAAAGGAAAGACTACTTTTGGTTGACTAAGATTTTTTGGGGTCGGGTAGAGTGAAATTTAGGGAGGACCCCCAGACCCCCTGCCAGGTGTTGTCCCCCCCTTCCTCTCCACTTCTAAAACAAAAGTTGCGCCCTTGGCGACAGGTATAAAGAGATGAGGCACCATTTAACCATGCAACAGTTTTGGCAGATTTTACCTTTATATTTGTTGACTTCTGATATCAGGAAGTCTCCCTGTTGTGTAAGATCATGTAACTAACGTTTCATATCAATGATTTTATGTGCATTACACTTTCTAAAAACTGCCCTTCGAATCTGCTGGAGGTTAAGTCCATATATGAGAGGGTTTAAGACAGGTGGTATAACAAGGAATTGTACAGCCATTGCATTACGCATATTTAGTGTAATATTTACACTACTATTCCACCCTTGCAGAGTGTCAAACAGGGTCACTGTGATGAAAATAACAATTGTTATTAAATGTGGCACACATGTCTGTGTGAACTTAATCCTTCCCTTAGCTGACTTTACACAATTCCTTACAATCTGACAGTAAGAAAATAGAATGAAAAGTATCTGTAAAACATGAATCACTATCACAAATTTGTTCAAAATCTGATTGATGGTAATGGGTAAACAAGCATGTTTCAGTATAGACGGAATGTCACAGAAGAGCTTATCAATACGAGATCCACACAAAGGAAGTCTGACGGCTAAACTAAGTGCTATGAGTCCTGTAAATAAAGGATAACACCAAGAAAATAAGAGTAACTTTCTAACAGTTAAAGATGTCACAATGGTATGGTATAGTAGTGGTCTGCATATTGCCACATACCTGTCGTAAGACATCACTGTTAGAGTAGACATTTCACACAGGACAGATGTGTATATTACATAGGTTTGAGTCAAACATCCACCATAAGATATCACCTGAACATCTGACTGAAGGTCCAGTAAGATCTTGGGGTAGAAACCAGCAGTTCCATACAATCCATTGACACATAGACTACACAGAAATATATACATGGGCTCATGGAGGCCTTTCTCCTGAATGATTGTTATGATCAGAGTCAGATTCACAGTGATGATGAGAAGGTATGTGATAAGAGACAAGATAAAATAGACCGATTTGTTGTTAAATGTCTCTTGTAAGCCAAAGAGATAAAAGAACTTGACTTGGGTTGAGTTCTCCATAGCTTTTGTTAATTTTCTTTCTCTGTTCAATGCAGCAATTCTTAGTCCTTGCAAGGCTTGAGCGTGTATGGATGTGAATGAATGCAAGTGTGAATAATTTGATTCTGTGTCGGCTCAGACTAAACACAATAGTTTTAACAAAACAAATTCACATCCTCCCTCAAACTCTTATCAAAAAAAGATCCCGATAATATCTGTATATTATCAGACTTCTGAGGTGTTAAAGAAATGAAAAAACTTGTGTCCATGAAATGTCTTCTTGCTTTACAGAGGAGACTGCTCCAATAACTTGCATTGCTAGCCTCTAATATACCATAGTGTATGATCACATGGGATTGTAGTTTCAACATGTAACCACTCCATAGAGATGGATCTATATTGAGTTTATGACAAGCAACTAATTGGATTATATTTTCTTTATTTATGTATTAACCCAGCAAACAGGGGATGTCCAAAGGACATTAGGCAACGTTCCCATTAGGTCCCTTTAAGGCAGCGTTTCCAAACTGTCCTGGGGACCCCAAGTGGTGCACGTGCATTTAGCACTACATAGCTGATTCAAATAATCAAGCCTGAATGATTAGTTGATTATTTTAATCAGCTGTGTAGTGCTAGGGAAAAACCTAAACGTGCACCCCCTTTGGGGCGCCATGTCACGCCCTGACCATTGAGAGCCTTTTTATTCTCTATTTTGGTTAGGTCGGGGTGTGATTAGGGTGAATAATCTAGGTTGTTTTATTTCTATGTTGGCCTGGTATGGTTCCCAATCAGAGGCACCTGTTTATCTTTGTCTCTGATTGGGGATCATATTTAGTCAGTCATTTCCCCACTGTGTGGGATCTTGTTTATGTGTAGTTGCTTGTGAGCACTCCATAGCTTCACGTGTCGTTTGCTCTTTATTGTTTTTTTTTGTGCGGTTTACTTCTAATAAATATGTCGAACCGATTTCACGCTGCGCTTTGGTCCGAATGTTATTACGACGATCGTGAGAGCGCAGGTCAAAGTTTGGGAAATGTTGCTTTAAGGGTTTCAGCGAGATGTCATCCCACTGATGACTTTGTTCAATAGTCAGAACTTTGTAGGAACATTAAAACATGACATTTACCTCAGGACCATAAGATGGCGTTCAGTACAGATACCGGTTTGGTCACAGTATAACGTTATTATAAGGTATACTGATAAAAATGTAAACGTAACATGCAACAATTTAAAAGATTTTACTGAGTTACATTTCATATAAGGAAGTCAGTCAATTGAAATAAAGTAATTAGGCCATAATCTATGGATTTCACATGACTGGGAATAGACCCTTTAAAAAAGGTAATGGTGTGGATCAGAAATCCAGTCAGTATCTGGTGATCACCATTTGCCTCATACAGCGCAACACATCTCATTGGCATAGAGTTGATCATGCTGTTAATTGTGGAATGTTGTCCCACTCCTCTTCAATGGCTCTGCGAAGTTTCTGGATATTGGCGGGAACTGGAACACCCTGTTGTACACGTCAATCCAGATTATCCCAAACATGCTCAATGGGTGACATGTCTGGTGAGTACGCAGACCATGGAAGAACTGGGACATTTTCAGCTTCCAGGAATTGTGTACAGATCCTTGCAAAAACAAAAAGTCAATAAAAAGAATAATAAAATACAAAATTGCAACATCATTCACTTTGAAGTTGATAACAATTGCTGCTGCTGCAGTTGTCGTCGCCATTATCACACTATTAAAACACACTCTAGCTACTAGCGTGGGAAGACTACTGCTTGCTATTGCCACTGATTCTTTACTCTTGCGCACTCAGTAGTGACGTACCTAGATAAGTCACTTATTTTTTTGTACAGTTCCACCCATTACAAGTCAAAATGTGGTTGGTTCATTCCACTCTCAATCCACAATTCTGCTCTCATACAGTTGAATGGCAGGGAAAGGGGATACCTAGTCAGTTGCACAACTGAACGCATTCAACCAAATTGTGTCTTCCGCATTTAACCTAACCCTTCTGAATCTACATCATACATTTTTTTGAAAAGATGAATTAGAAATTAAAATGACATCTAAAAAGTAATCAGGGAAGCCTCCGGAATAAACTGGGAACTACACCAAACCTCCAGGGGACTACTTTAGGTGACCATTTTGTGACGTTCCGGGGACGTCCTAACGACAAATGTTTATTTGTAAGGAACCAATCCAAACATCTGCCAGCACAATATATTTTTTCACCCCAAATCTGAATACTGTGTAAAACCAGAATGGTTCTAAAAGCCTTGGGGAACAGCTTTGGGGAGCCTTGGGGAACACCATATTTAATCTGTGAATTATAAAGATCAGATACCTAATATTACATCAAACATTTGCAGTGACAAAACTATGCCGAAATGCCACATATTTGTATAGTCAATTATAGCAACAAAACACAATTCAATATAATGATCCTAAAGCCATACATAACAAAAATATGAAACCTAAAATAATTAGTGGCTTAATTCTGCTGTCCTGGTTGTATTATTTTTTCATCAACGCCATCCCTATCTCCCTGAGTTTGTAACTGCAGTTTTGTGACAATGGTATAGACAGAGTGTATTGTGACAACTACTCGGTGGTCAAGCTTTCCTGTTCAAATATTACAAGAAAATACAATATGTGGTCTTGTTGTAACTGTGCTTTCTTTGGCTTGTACTATATTTCCTAACATGTACTCAGATGTAAGAATTCTATAAATTTGTTTACAGTTTTCAAAAGAGACGAAACCAAAAGCTTTTAACACTTGTACACCACATATAGCCTCTTTGCTGAACTTCTCCTTTGACTATTTATTTTTAAATCTACAGGGCAGACATGATACTGCACATAGTCCACCTATACTTCACACTTTTATTTGTTTATTTTCCAATATGTCCACCACTTTTCAATCCTATTATAGAGTAGAGCGGTGGATCCCTAACCTTTTCACTCGGGCCTCACTTCATCATTAGGGAACATGTCTTATCTTCTCTAAGGTAGGGGAAAGCATTCGGAATTTTGGATGAAAAGCATGCCCAAATTAAACTGCCTGCTTCTCGGGCCCAGAAGATATGATATGCAAATAACTGGTAGATTTGGATAGAAAACACTCTAAAGTTTCCATAACTGTTAAAATAGTGTCTGTGAGTATAACAGAACTGATTTGGCAGGCAAAAACCTGAGAAAAATCAATTCGGGAAGTAGTTTTTTTTTTGTTGTTGTAATTTTCTATTCAATGCCATTACAGTATCCATTGACTTAGGACTCAAATTGCAGTTCCTATGCCTTCCACTAGATGTCAACAGTCTTTAGAAATCGTCAGAAATCGTCACAGACCTTTTTCATGTGCGCGACCGATAGAGTGCCTTTCTTGTTAACCTTTTATATTGACGACGTTATTGTCCGGTTGAAATATTATCGATTATTTAGGCTAAAATCAACCTGAGGATTAAATATAAACATCGTTTGACATGTTTCTATGAACTTTACGGATACAATTTAGATTTTGTGTCTGCCTATTTTGACTGCGTTTGAGCCTGTGGATTACTGAAGAAAACGCGCGAACAAAACTGAGGTTTTTGGATATAAAGAGACTTTATCGAACAAAAGGAACATTTATTGAGTAAATGAATGTCTGCTGAGTGCAACCATATGAAGATCATCAAAGGTAAGGGATTAATTTTATCTCTATTTCTGACTTGTATAACTCATCTACTTGGCTGGTTACTGTTTGTAATGATTTGTCTGCTGGTCTATGTTCTCAAATAATCATACGGTATGCTTTCGCTGTAAAGCATTTTTTAAATCTGACACCGTGGTTGGATTCACAAGAAGTTAATCTTTAAACCTATGTAAAATATGTTTTGTTTTCTGAATTTTTATAATGAGTATTTCTGTATTTGAATTTGGCGCCCAGCAGTTTCATTGGTTGTTGAAGAGGTGGGACGCTAACGTCTCACGTACCCTAGAGAGGATTTATGTGTGTTCATGTGATATCTGGTGACTCAAACATTACAACAAAATCAATGGGCTAAAAAACCTAGCTCAAAAATGTTAGCTGACATGAGCTAGTTGATCTGGATATTTTAATAGCTCTCTAAGGTCTGAAATGTCTGAAATGACAAGAGGAAAACAACTACCCAATTTCGAAATTGCACCTTGTGCATTCTACTATTACAACTTTCAAGAGTAAGTTGAAAGCCTGACTGAGTTTCTTAAAATATTACTGAATACATTCAAAGGCAAAATAACAAATGGATTACATGTAAAGTACGCTAAACACAACATTTAGACAATTCATTTCAGTTGTCGATGTGTTCAGAGAGTCCCTGGTTAACGCCCAGGTTGGGGCAAGGTGAGGGATGGAAGCAACACTGTTACACATGGCCAGAGTGACATTCCTAAATAAAAATAGTAGATTGGAAGGATAGTACAGCACATCAGAAGAATAGACATCCTTAATGTTATGTTATTGAACAGGCTGTGTTAGCGGCCTATGATCCTGTTAAAAAAAATGATGTATGGGTACCCTCTAGCCTTGCACTCTACATTGTAGAAGTGGTACAGTCCATTCAGAAAGTATTCAGACGCCTTGACTTTTTCAACATTTTGTTAAGTCTTATTCTAAAATTGAATGAATTGTTTTTTCCCCTCGTCAATAAACACACAATACCCCATAATGACAAAGCAAAAACATGTTTTTAGAAACGTTAGTAAATTTATAATAGTTTTTTTAACGTAAATATTACATTTACATAAGTATTCAGACCCTTTACACAGTACTTATAGAAGGACCTTTGGCAGTGATTACAGCCTCGAGTCTTCTTGGGTATGATGCTACAAGCTTGGCACACTGGTATTTGGGGAGTTTCTCCCATTCTTCTCTGCAGATCCTCTCAAGCTCTGTCAGGTTGGATGGGGAGCATCGCTAAACATCTATTTTCAGGTTTCTCTGGAGATTTTGGATCGGATTCAAGTCCGGGCTCTGGCTGGGCCACTCAAGGACATTCAGAGACTTGTCCCGAAGCCATTCCTGCGTTGTCTTGGCCTTCACCCCAGTCTGAGGTCCTAAGCCCCCTGAGAAGGTTGAGGAGTGGCTTCCGTCTGGCCATTCTACCATAAAGGCCTGATTTAGTGGAGTTCTGCATAGATGGTTGTCCTTCTGAAAGGTTCTTCCATCTCCACAGAGGAACTCTGGAGATCTGTCAGAGTGACCGTCGGGTTCTTGGTCACCTCCCTGACCAAGGCCCTTCTACCTTGATTGCTCAGTTTGGCCGTGCGGCCAGCTCTAGGAAGAGTTGTATTGGTTCCAAACTTCTTCCATTTAAGAATGATGGAGGCCACTGTGTTTCCTATGGACCTTCAATGCTGCAGAATTTGTTTGGTACTGTCACGTCCTGACCATAGTTCTTATGTGTTTTGCTTATTTTAGTGTTGGTCAGGACGTGAGCTGGGTGGGTATTCTATGTTATGTGTCTACTTTGTCTGTTTCTGTGTTCGGCCTAATATGGTTCTCAATCAGAGGCAGCTGTCAATCGTTGTCCCTGATTGGGAATCATATATAGGTGGCTTGTTTTGTGTTGGGATTTTGTGGGTGGTTGTTTCCTGTCTCTGTGTTTTCTCTGCACCAGCTAGGACTGTATCGGTTTGCCACTTTGTTATTTTGTATGGTTAAGTGTTCTCTGTTTATCATTTAATTAAACATGTTGAGCACTGGCTACGCTGCGTGTTGGTCCGATCCCTGCTACGCCTCCTCTTCTCTTGAAGAGAAGGAAGGCTGCCGTTACAGGTACCCTTCCCCATATCTGTGCCTCGACACAATCCTGTCTCTGAGCTCTACGGACAATTCCTTCGATCTCATGGGTTTGTTTTTGCTCTGACATGCATTGTCAACTGTGGGACCTTGTACAGTATAGACAGGTGTGTGCCTTTCTAAATCACGTCCAATCAAATGAATATACCACAGTTGGACTCCAATCAAGTTGTAGAAACATCTCAAGGATGATCAATGGAAACAGGATGTACCTGAGCTCATTTTCGAGGCTCATAGCAAAAGGTCTGAATACTTCTGTAAATAAGGTATTCCTATAAAAACCTGTTTTCGCTTTGTCATTATATGGTATTGTATGTAGATTGATGAGGATTTGTATTATTCTATCCATTTTTGAATAAGGCTGTAACGTAACAAAATGTAGAAAAAGAAAAGGGGTCTGAATACTTTCTGAACGCACTGTTTGTGACAACACCAATGGGCTGGGCAGACAAAACTATCAGATCTATCATTAAAGTTTTCGCAGGAGTTTGTGTGCTATGTATTGTGTGCCATGTACAATAAATTGTCATGCCTACTCCCGCTCCACCTCCCTGGAGCTCGAGTGCGCCAGGCTGCCCATCATTACGCACACCTGTCACCTTTGTTACCCGCACTTCAATGGACTCACCTGTACTCCTTCACGTTTTGATTGCCTTCCCTATATCTGTCTGTTCCTCTGTTTCATCCCCGTGTCAGCATTAATGTCCAGACGCTGTCCTGTCCTGTTTCACGTCTGTTTAATAATTACATGTTCACTCCCTGTACTTGCATCTCGTCTCCAAGCATCTGTCCTTACAGAACGCTGACACCACAATTTGAAGCATTAGGGAGTTTTTGTTTTTTGTTTTTGTAAGTGATGTCGGGTCCGAGTGCCGCTGCCGATGTAACCGGGAGTGCCTCAGCTGGCTCGTCGGGCTTCCACGCCTTAGCTGGCTCGAGAGGTCTCCTTGCCTCGGTTGGCTTGGCAGGCTCCCATCCCCCGTCATCCTCAGCCGGCTCGTCAGGCTCCCATGCCTCAGCCAGCCTGTCAGGCTTCTACGCCTAAGCGGGATCGTCAGGGTTTCACGCCTCAGACGGATCATCGGACTCTTACACCTCAGCCGGCTCGTCAGGCTCCCACGCCTCAGCGGGATAGTCGGGCTTTCACGCATCAGCCGGATCATCGGGCTCCTACGCCTCAGCCGGCTCGTCAGGCTCCCACACCTCAGCGGGATAGTCGGGCTTTTATGCCTCAGCCAGATTGTCGGGCTCCCACGCCTCAGCCGGCTCGTTGGGCTCCCATGCTTCAGCTGGCTCTGTCCTTACAATAAATAAATGGTTCAGTGAAACTAATCCAAAGCTTTTGACAAAGGAACGGTTTCCCCGAACATATGAGCTAATGAGAGAAAACAGAGAATTACTCTGGACCTTAAGTCCTAGCTATAGTCTAAAACCTAGGCCCAGAGCTATTCCTGCTCAGGTAAAAGTGAGAACCCTTATTGTCACTCTAGGCCAGGGGTGGGCAAACTTTTTGACTCGCGGGCCACAATGGGTTCTAAAATTTGACAGAGGGGCCGGGCCAGGAGCATTTGGAGGGAGTGTTTGGGCCGGATATACTAAAGCATTAAATGTAGTGTGTGCAAACCTCATAGCACAGTAAGAACACTACAACCCAATTTATTAACTGTCTTTCAAATGTGAAAAATAGCCCTTATCAGTTAATAAATTTGTCTCAAGGAATATGCAAGATATGGCATTTACATACTATTTCGCCGCCCGTTCTTGTGTTGACTGCTTGCTAGCATAGTTTGCATGCTTCGTGGCAAAGTGACGGCTGATATTGTACTCTTTGAAAACCGCAACAGCTTCTTGGCATATCAGACATACAGCCGTTGATCGGACTTCAGTGAAGAAGTATTTTGTTGTCCACTCCTTATTAAACACTCGGCATTCGCTGTCCACTTTCCTTCTCTTTGGTCCGCTCATTTTCACAGAAGGGCTTAATGGTGACGTGAAACGAAGTGAAAATTAAAGTGAAATAAAGAGAAATACGCGCCACTCCAACAACGGTCAATGTGTTTTGAGTGCGCCATCTATTGGGGAAACGTGGGCATTGCAGGGAAAGGGGAAAAAAAGGAGGTTTTTACTATAATTTGGACAAGTTCGGCGGGCCGGATTAAAAAGCCTAACGGGCCGTATGTGGCCCGCGGGCCGTAGTTTGCTCATGTCTGCTCTAGGCTATCCTAGGCCTTCAGTACACTTTCAGGTCCTGCACTCCCAGAGGCGATGACAGGAGGTGGGCATCCCAAATGGCACTCTATTGCCTATATAGTGCACCACCTTTGACCAGAGGGCTCGGGTCAATATAGGGAATAGGGTACCAGTTGGTATGCAGTGAAGACCAGCCGTGCCTCTCCTTGAGCCCCTCAGGTCTCTACAGGTTAATAGCTGCATTAATTGGGTCCCAGGGAACGAGGTGATCGAGTGGACTAATGACCTGGTACCTAATGACTCAATAAACATGTTTATTATGCTCTTGTTATTGTGTTATTAGCTTCTGCTTTGCCCATGGTAAGGTATGCATGGAGTAAAAAAAATACTGGTGTTTCGGACATAATTTTAAATGAAAGAACTACAAAACTTTTTACGGCTTTTACAGGATGGATGGAGTACACAACCACTGTGCCTTATACATAAAATACATCATCATTACCCTTACTGTATTATTTTATTCTGTGGGTCAAACATATCTCACAGTGGCCCTTGAAAAACAAAATGGATGTGTGGTTGTCCCACCACCTATTTCTCATTAGGGATGGACGTAATGGTGGCAGGTGGGCAATAAGGTGGGCTTAACCTTGTCTATAACATCATAACATAATACACTTTGTCTATAACGTTCCGACACAATTGCAAACAAATGGTTAAAGTCAGTGTTATGATGCTTTTTGCAAAAGATTACACCATATTACACAAATTAAAATACACACTCTGTTGGTTGTCATGATGCTGTAATACTGTAGTGGATAACATGTACAGTAGCAAGGTACCTGTCATAGGACAATTGCTGAATTCAATGGTTCCATGTGTACATGCAAAAAATCTGTAGGTAACATCACACAGTGGAAACTGTATGGTCATCTGAAACCAAATGAGTCATGAGAGTAGGAAACAAACCAGTGCTACCATACAAGTCATTTACAAACAAACTGCACAGAAACAGATACATGGGTTCATGAAGGCTTCTTTCCATACATATAACCACAATAAGCACTGTGTTCGCAAAAACTATGGAGACGTATAACACAGTTATTGTAATGAAATACTAGTACTTTAAGTGTCAACTGTCATTGTATCTAGCTAGTATAAATTATGTGAATTGTGTTGAGTTCATCATTTTCCTAATAGTACCTATAGAGGTATATAAAAACAAGATTTGTCTTAAAGAGCATGTAAGTCTAGATCACCTTGTATCTTTCTCCAGACTGCTGTGGTATAGACATATGCCTACACCTGTATGTTCTGTGTCAGTGGGCTATTCCACACTAAACTACTGTCACATCACTGCCCTTTTATACCCTTTAAAGGAAGAAAAAAAACAGTATACAGCAGTGAGTTTACTTGAACTCCAATGACACCAATAATAGTCAGCAAGATGGAGCCAACAGAGAGGATCGCCTCGCAGCCGACAAAGAGGATCTTCTCACATTGTTAGCCCAGAAAATCTTAAGTGTTATTACATACAGCCGGGAAAACTATTGGATATCAGAGCGACTTCAAATTACCATAACATACGAATTTTCCGAAGCGGATGCTTTGTTCGAACCACCCAAGGCACTCAAACTGATTCCAGAGGCTGACCCAAAACAACGTTGCCACAGGAGAGGTAGACGGAGTGGGCTTCTGATGAGACTTCAGAGGCACGCACCCCACCCACCGCTTCCAAGTATTTTACTCGCTAATGTCCAGCCTCTAGATAACAAGGGAGACGAAATTAGGGCTAGGGTTGCTTTCCAGAGATACATCCGGGATTGTAACATACTCTGTTTCACGGAAACAGGGCTCTCTGGGGACATGCTGTAGGAGTCGGTACAGCCACCGGGATTCTTTGTGCGTCGCGCCAACAGTTATAAACATCTCTCCTGGAAGAAGAAGGGCGGGGATGAATGTTTCATGATTAACGGCTCATGGTGTAATTGTAACAAGACACAAGACGTATGTGGCAGGGTCTACAGACAATCATGGACTACAAAAAGAAAATCAAACACTGACACCGACGTCTTGCATCCAGACAAACTAAACACCTTCTTGCCCGCTTTGAGGATAACACAGTGCCACCGACGCGGCCCGCTACTAAGGGCTGTCTCCTTGGCCGACATGAGTAAGACATTTAAAAGTGTTAACCCTCGCAAAGCTACCGGCCCAGACGGCATCCCTAGCCGCGTCCTCAGAGCATGCGCAGACCAGCTGGCTGGTGTGTTTACAGACATATTCAATTACAGGCTCAAAACGACCAGAAACCAAAGACTTTCTTCTGAAACCCATCAGTTTATTCTTGTCCTGAGAAATGAAGGCTATTCCAAGCGAGAAATTACCAAGAAACTGAAGATCTTGTACAATGCTGTGAGCTACTCCCTTCACAGAACAGTGCAAACGGACTCTAACCAGAATAGAAAGAGGAGTGGGTGGCCCCGGAGCACAACTGAGCAAGAGGACAAGTACATTAGAGTGTCTAGTTTGAGAAACAGACACCTCACAAGTCCTCAACTGTCAGCTTCATTAAATAGTACACGCAAAACACCAGTGAAGAGTCGACTCTTGGATGCTGGCCTTCAAATATCTTATTATCTATGCATAGTCACTTTAATAACTCTACCTACATGTTACCTCAATACCAGGGCCCCGCACTTTGACTCTGTACCAGTACCCCCTGTATATAGCCCCGCAATTGTCATTTACTTTTTTTTAACCTTTTTTACCCACTAGGCAAGTCAGTTAAACTTCTTATGGCTTCAGGGGCAGTATTGAGTAGCTTGGATGAAAGGTGCCCATTTCAAACGGCCTGCTCCTTAGTCATAGTTCCTAATATTTGCATATTATTATTAGTATTGGATAGAAAACACTCAAGTTTTTAAAACTGTTTGAATTATTTCTGTGAGATTAACAGAACTCATATTGGCAGGCAAAATCCTGAGTTGAAATCAAAACAGGAAGTCAGAAATCTGATTTTGTCTGTATTCACCAGAGTCCTTTAAGAAATCCAATTGAGTTATGACTGGGGTTGCACTGCCTAGGGGTTCCACTAGATGTCAGCAATCAATAGAAATTCCAATGAGACTTCTATGATGTTGTGGGAGAGAATGAGAGCAGAATCAGTCAGGTGTCCATCAAGCAGCCATGCGCTGATCATCCCACTTCCTCATGCAAGCCACTGACGTTCCATTGATCATGCAGACAAGAACGAATACTCCGGTTGGAACTTTATTGAAGCTATATGTTAAAAACATCCTAATGATTGATTCAGTACTTAGTTTGAAATGTTTCTTCGACCGGTAATATCACATTTTGAAGTTTTTGTCCGATATGAAGCTGACCAGAATTAGCGTTTGGACATGTTTATCAAACTCGCTAACAATTGGACATAAATAACGGATTTTTTCGAACAAAACAAACATTTATTGTGGACCTGGGATTCCTGCTGTGCTTTCTGATCGAGACCAACAAAGGTAATGAAATATTTATAATGTATTTTATTGTTTATAGTGACGCTATCTTTGCAGCTGTGATATGCTACTTTGAGCGCCGTCTCAGATTATAGCGTGCAATTATTTTTCCTTAAAGTTTTTTTGAAATCTGACAGAGCGGTTGCATTAAGGAGAGGTATATCTATAATTCAATGTGTATAACTTGTATTATCATCTATATTTATGATGAGTATTCATGTTGAAACGATGGGCTATGCAAAGTCACTTGATGTTTTTGCATTTAGGGAATCTTGTAGCCTCAATGTAAACTCAGATTTTTTTATATAAATATGAATTTATTCAAACAAAACATGCATGTATTGTGTAACATGAAGTCCTATGAGTGTCATCTGATGAAAATAATCGAAGGTTAGTGATTAATTTTATCTCTATTCTGGTTTTTGTGAAGCTATATTTAGCTGGGAATAATGGCTGTGATTATTTTTGGTTTTGTTGTGACCTAACATAATCGTTTGTAGTGCTTTCGCTGAAAAGCCTATTTGAAATCGGACACTTTGGTGGGATTAACAACAAGATTACCTTTAAAATGATATTAGACACATGTATGTTTGAGGAATTTTAATTATGAGATTTCTGGTTTTTGAATTTGGCGCCCTGCACTTGGACTGGCTGTTGTCATATTGGTCCCGATATCGGGACTGCAGCCATAAGTTAAGAACAAATTCTTATTTACAATGACAGCCTAGGAACAGTGGGTTAACTGCCTTGTTCAGGGTCAGAATGGCAGATTTTTACCTTGTCAGCTCGGGGATTCAATCCAGCAAACTTTCAGTTACTGGCCCAACGCTCTAATCACTAGGCAACCTGCTGCCCCACGTCTTATCTCTTACTTTTTTGTATTTTCTTAAAACTGCCTTGTTGGTTAAGGGCTTGTAACTAAGCATTTCACTGTAAGGTCTACACCTGTTGTATTCGGCGCATGTGACAAATAAAATTAGATTTGAATTGATTTGGATGTCGCTCCTCCCATTTAATTATCTCTTCTGACTGTTCAACCACTTCTGACTGAACCCTACATCACAGCCACTGACAAAGAGCATGCCTGCAATCCTTGCATCATAGCGCAGCAGGAGAGGTTTTGTTGCTCTAGCACATTCAGAGATCGATTTATAGCTAGTAATCTTTAAAAATTCATAGATTTTAAACAAACAAAAAATATTCATGTTTGTTATAGGACAATATTAATATGAGATGAAAGGTGAGTTCCTATCGGGTTCAGGAAGCCAAGTTAATGCTCTGTGTGACGTTCACAGCAGTGGGGGCAGACGTTTTGATCAAGAGAGACACTGAACATGTATTTTACAGTTATAAGGAAGGTGACATCTTATAGTTTGTCATTTTATAATTTGATTATACTATTTTTAGAAAGCATATGTAATTTCAAGCCTTATTCATATAGTTTTGTTCAAAAGGAAATATGTCACATGAAACATTTCATATTTTCATCATATTTGTACTGTGTACTTGAGCTGTGTCCTCAAAAGTGACTATACCTCAGCAATTTATACCTATTTTTCACAGAAAGATATGATTTGAACCTTTATTGGATTATGCGGCATTACTATTTATTGTTTATGACCCTCTCATGATAAAAGGTTACGTAGATTACATTTTAGATTACATTTAGTTAATAATTTATTCTGAGTGTAGAAAACATTAGAAACACCTTTCTAATATAGAGTTGCACTCTTTTTGCCCTCAGAACAGCATCAATTAGTTGTGTCATGGACTCCTTTTTGCCCTCAGAACAGCATCAATTAGTTGTGTCATGGACTCCTTTTTGCCCTCAGAACAGCATCAATTAGTTGTGTCATGGACTCCTTTTTGCCCTCAGAACAGCATCAATTAGTTGTGTCATGGACTCCTTTTTGCCCTCAGAACAGCATCAATTAGTTGTGTCATGGACTCCTTTGGGTGGAGGTCATAACATTTTGTCAGCTGGTGATTGTCAACAAATAACTGCCAGTCCCACAGTAATTGACCTTTTAATTAACATAAACACATTTAGCATCTCCTGGCTTCCACACGTCATGTGTCTATTTTCAAAGGATAAAGCTAAGAACATGAACAACTTCATAGTTAAGAACACTATAACAACATGGAAGAAAATGAAACGTATTCTACAAGAACCAATATCACTCCCTAAAATCAGAACCCTATGCAACAATTATTGAATAGCTTGTTAGAATTCACAGATAAATTGGTCCACATGGCAAACTAAAGGCATAGAAAAACATAAATGACTTAGTAGTAGAAAATACAGCATTCAAATATAATTGTGGATTGACCAATGTAAGTACACTGCTCAAAAAAATAAAGGGAACACTTAAACAACACAATGTAACTCCAAGTCAATCACACTTCTGTGAAATCAAACTGTCCACTTAGGAAGCAACACTGATTGACAATAAATTTCACATGCTGTTGTGCAAATGGAATAGACAAAAGGTGGAAATGATAGGCAATTAGCAAGACACCCCCAATAAAGGAGTGATTCTGCAGGTGGTGACCACAGACCACTTCTCAGTTCCTATGCTTCCTGGCTGATGTTTTGGTCACTTTTGAATGCTGGCGGTGCTCTCACTCTAGTGGTAGCATGAGACGGAGTCTACAACCCACACAAGTGGCTCAGGTAGTGCAGCTCATCCAGGATGGCACATCAATGCGAGCTGTGGCAAGAAGGTTTGCTGTGTCTGTCAGCGTAGTGTCCAGAGCATTGAGGCGCTACCAGGAGACAGGCCAGTACATCAGGAGACGTGGAGGAGGCCGTAGGAGGGCAACAACCCAGCAGCAGGACCGCTATCTCCGCCTTTGAGCAGGAGGAGCACTGCCAGAGCCCTGCAAAATGACCTCCAGCAGGCCACAAATGTGCATGTGTCTGCTCAAACGGTCAGAAACAGACTCCATGAGGGTGGTATGAGGGCCCGACGTCCACAGGTGGGGGTTGTGCTTACAGCCCAACACCGTGCAGGACGTTTGGCATTTGCCAGAGAACACCAATATTGGCAAATTCGCCACTGGCGCCCTGTGCTCTTCACAGATGAAAGCAGGTTCACACTGAACACATGAGCACATGTGACAGACGTGACAGAGTCTGGAGACGCCGTGGAGAACGTTCTGCCGCCTGCAACATCCTCCAGCATGACCGGTTTGGCGGTGGGTCAGTCATGGTGTGGGGTGGCATTTCTTTGTGGGGCCGCACAGCCCTCCATGTGCTCGCCAGAGGTAGCCTGACTGCCATTAGGTACCGAGATGAGATCCTCAGAGCCCTTGTGAGACCATATGCTGACACATGCACATTTGTGGCCTGCTGGAGGTCATTTTGCAGGGCTCTGGCAGTGCTCCTCCTGCTCAAAGGCGGAGATAGCGGTCCTGCTGCTGGGTTGTTGCCCTCCTACGGCCTCCTCCACGTCTCCTGATGTACTGGCCTGTCTCCTGGTAGCGCCTCAATGCTCTGGACACTACGCTGACAGACACAGCAAACCTTCTTGCCACAGCTCGCATTGATGTGCCATCCTGGATGAGCTGCACTACCTGAGCCACTTGTGTGGGTTGTAGACTCCGTCTCATGCTACCACTAGAGTGAGAGCACCGCCAGCATTCAAAAGTGACCAAAACATCAGCCAGGAAGCATAGGAACTGAGAAGTGGTCTGTGGTCACCACCTGCAGAATCACTCCTTTATTGGGGGTGTCTTGCTAATTGCCTATCATTTCCACCTTTTGTCTATTCCATTTGCACAACAGCATGTGAAATTTATTGTCAATCAGTGTTGCTTCCTAAGTGGACAGTTTGATTTCACAGAAGTGTGATTGACTTGGAGTTACATTGTGTTGTTTAAGTGTTCCCTTTATTTTTTTGAGCAGTGTATTTTCAAATACATGCAACTTAATTGTTTTTTATCACAAAATGTTGATTTTGACATTTTTTGGACATCTGAGCAATCTTGCCGGAATCCTATTTGAGACAGAAAAGGATATCTCTTTAGACTATTGGAACCAAGACTTAAAAATAACTGATATTGGCATAAGATGGAGGGAATGTTGGAACATAACTGTCACGTCCTGACCATAGTGCCTATGTGTTTTGCTTGTTTTAGTGTTGGTCAGGACGTGAGCTGGGTGGGCATTCTATGTTGTGTGTCTAGTTTGTCTGTTTCTGTGTTCAGCCTAATATGGTTCTCAATCAGAGGCAGCTGTCAATCGTTGTCCCTGATTGAGAATCATATATAGGTGGCTTGTTTTGTGTTGGGATTTTGTGGGTGGTTGTTTTCTGTGTCAGTGTTTGTGCCACACGGGACTGTTACGGTTAGTTCTTTTTGTTATTTTGTATTGTGTATAGTTTTCGTGCATATTTAATCATGGAAACTTACCACGCTGCACATTGGTCCTCCGATCCCTCTCGCCTCTCCTCGTCTGAGGAGGAGGAAGAGCTAGACTGCCGTTACAGAACCACCCACCAAACTCGGACCAAGCAGCGTGGCTACGGGCAGCAGCAGCAGCAGCGGCCCACTACACAGGACTCCTGGACATGGGAGGAAATTCTGGAGGGAAAAGGACACTGGGCTCACATTGGAGAATATCGCCGCTCTCGTGAAGAGATGGAGGCAGCTAAGCCCAGGAGCGGTGGTATGAGGAGGCAGCACGGAAGCGTGGCTGGAAGCCCGAGAAGAAATCCCAAAAAATTCTTGGGGGGGGGTCTAAAGGGTAGTGTGGCGAGGTCAGGTAGGAAACCTGCGCCCACTTCCCATGCTTACCGTGGAGAGCGGGAGTACGGGCAGACACTGTGTTATGAGGAAGAGCGCACGGTGTCTCCTGTACGTGTGCTTAGCCCGGTGCGGGTTATTCCACCTCCCCGCACTGGCCGGGCTAGATTGAGCATTGAGCCAGGTGCCATGAAGCCGGCTCAACGCGTCTGGTCTCCAGTGCGTCTCCTCGGGCCGGTGTACATGGCACCAGCCTTACGCATGGTGTCCCCGGTTCGCCAACACAGCCCAGTGCGGGTTATTCCACCTCCCCGCACTGGTCGGGCTACGGGGAGTATTCAACCAGGTAAGGTTGGGCAGGCTCGGTGCTCAAGGGAGCCAGTACGCCTGCACGGTCCGGTATATCCGGCGCCACCTTCCCGCCCGAGCCCAGTACCACCAGTGCCTACACCACGCACCAGGCTTCCAGTGCGTCTCCAGAGCTCTGTTCCTCCTCCACGCACTCTCCCTGTGGTGCGTGTCTCCAGCCCAGTACCTCCAGTTCCGGCACCACGCACCAAGCCTCCTGTGCGTCTCCAGAGCCCTGTACGCACTGTTCCTTCTCCCCGCACTCGCCCTGAGGTGCGTGCCCTCAGCCCGGTACCACCAGTGCCGGCACCACGTACCAGGCCTATAGTGCGCCTCGAGAGTCCAGTGTGCCCTGGTCCTGCTCCCCGCACTAGCCTTGAGGTGCGGGTCTCCAGTCCGGTACCACCAGTTCCGGCACCACGCACCAGGCCTACTGTGCGCCTCAGCAGGTCAGAGTTGGCCGTCTGCCCAACGCCGCCTGCACTGCTCGTCTGCTCAACGCCGCCTGCACTGCTCGTCTGCCCAGCGCCGTCTGAGCTACCTGCCTGCCCAGCGCCATCTGAGCCATCCGTCTGCCCAGCGCCGTCTGAGCCATCCGTCTGCCCAGCGCCGTCTGAGCCATCCGTCTGCCCAGCGCCGTCTGAGCCATCCGTCTGCCCAGCGCCGTCTGAGCCATCCGTCTGCCCAGCGCCGTCTGAGCCATCCGTCTGCCCAGCGCCGTCTGAGCCGTCCGTCTGCCCAGCGCCGTCTGAGCCGCCCGTCTGTCCCGAGCCGTCAGAGCCGCCCGTCTGTCCCGAGCCGCTAGAGCCGCCAGCCAGTCAGTAGCTGCCAGAGCCGCCAGCCAGTCAGGAGCTGCCAGAGCCGCCAGCCAGTCAGGAGCTGCCAGAGCCGCCAGCCAGTCAGGAGCTGCCAGAGCCGCCAGCCAGTCAGGAGCTACCAGAGCCGCCAGCCAGTCAGGAGCTGCCAGAGCCGCCAGCCAGTCAGGAGCTGCCAGAGCCGCCTGCCAGTCATGAGCTGCCTTCCAGTCATGAGCTGCCCTCCAGTCATGAGCTGCCCTCCAGTCATGAGCTGCCCTCCAGTCATGAGCTGCCTTCCAGTCATGAGCTGCCCTCCAGTCATGAGCTGCCCTCCAGTCATGAGCTGCCCTCCAGTCATGAGCTGCCCTCCAGCCCGGAGCTGCCCTCCAGCCCGGAGCTGCCCCTCAGCCCGGAGCTGCCCCTCAGCCCGGAGCTGCCCCTCAGCCCGGAGCTGCCCCTCAGTCCGGAGCTGCCATTAGTCCGGAGCTGCCTTTCAGTCCAGAGCTGTCTCTCTGTCCGGAGCTGCCCCTCTGTCTTGAGCTGCCCCTCTGTCTTGAGCTGCCCCTCTGTCTTGAGCTGCCTCTCTGTCCTGAGCTACCTCTCTATCCTGAGCTACCTCTCTGTCCTGAGCTACCCTTCTGTCCTGAGCTACCCTTCTGTCCTGAGCTACCTCTCTGTCCTGAGCTGTCTCCTAAATTTAGTGGGGACCTTGGTGAGGATTTCTAGGCCAAGGTCGGGGGCGAGGGTTGCCACTCAACCCTCGCCCCCTCCCCTAAAGAGGGGGACAAAGACAATGGTGGAGTGGTGGCCTCGTCCTGCGCCGGAGCCGCCACCGCGGACAGATGCCCACCCAGACCCTCCCCTTGAGTTTAGGGGTGCGTTCGGAGTCCGCACCTCAGGAGGGGGGTACTGTCACGTCCTGACCATAGTGCTTATGTGTTTTGCTTGTTTTAGTGTTGGTCAGGACGTGAGCTGGGTGGGAATTCTATGTTGTGTGTCTAGTTTGTCTGTTTCTGTGTTCAGCCTAATATGGTTCTCAATCAGAGGCAGCTGTCAATTGTTGTCCCTGATTGAGAATCATATATAGGTGGCTTGTTTTGTGTTGGGATTTTGTGGGTGGTTGTTTTCTGTGTCAGTGTTTGTGCCACACGGGACTGTTACGGTTAGTTGTTTTTGTTATTTTGTATAGTTTTCGCGGACATATTAAATCATGGAAACTTACCACACTGCACATTGGTCCTCCGATCCTTCTCGCCTCTCCTCGTCCGAGGAAGAGCTAGACTGCCGTTACAATAACTAATGAAATTACAGTTAACTAAAATGTATGCTTAATCCAGTATACACATGTATAGAATTATGCAAGAGACACAATTTACAAATTCTACAGCACAACGGCAGAGTCATGTCTTAAGTGTAAAACTATCATTGACTCAATAATCCATGCCTTCTGGGAATGTTATAAAGTCCAAAAGTTATGGGCGGAGGTAGAAAGTTGGCAGTATTACAAAGTAGATGAACTTTTAATCCTTCTGTCTGCATATTTCAAGACATGGCATATGATATTTTTTATTGTATTTATTTTATTTAACCTTTATTTAACTAGGCAAGTCAGTTAAGAACAAATTTTTATTTACAATGATGGCCTACCCCAGCCAAACCCGAACCCGGACAACGCTGGGCCAATTGTGCGCCGCCCTATGGGACTCCCAATCACGGCTGGTTGTGATACAGCCTGGAATCGAACCAGGGTCTGCCTTAGATGCTGCGCCACTCGGGAGCCCAATGGATTTGACGATTTGACTTTTCTTGTCAATCATCTTGAAAAAATGTATACTTAAAAACTGGAAATCTACCAATGCTCAGTCATTAACACAATAGAAAGCTTGAATGCTTTATTATGTAAATATTGAAAGTGTGGTGGCGAAGGAGAGAAACGAAATGGTGCAGTTTGAGGCCATGTGGCAGAGACAGATGTGGGTGCTGGAGATGAGGTTATGAGCATATGGGTCTGGGCAGGTGTGATGTAGTGGACGTTTGTGTGATGTTGAGGTTAGTATGTGTATGTTTTGTATTTTGTAAAAAATGTAATTAAATATTTAAACAACAAAACTAACTATACTTACTTCAAGGTCTTTAGGCTTGCTGCATACAGGGATGTCAGAGAATTTAAGAATTTCACTTTGCTGCAGTAACTGTTTTATATTGCCAATGCTTTGCTTATTGGAGTTATGTGCATTGAAAGAAGCCTTCTTGAACCCATGTATCTGTTTATGTGTGCTTTGTTTGTTAATCAGTTGTATGGGAGCACTGGTTTGTTTCCTGCTCTCATGTTTTACTTACTCTCTGACACACATGATATTTCCATTCTTTATTGTTATATCCAGATGTATGTGTTGTACACATACATCCAGATGTATGTGTTGTACACATACGCTATAACATATATTTTTTATTTAGCAGTTATGTCCTATGAGAGGTACATTCTTACAAAAAAGGGTTCCAAAAGGGTGTCCCCATAGAAGAACCCTTTTTGCTTCCAGGTAGAACTCTTTTGGGTTGCATGTAGAAACCTATTTTTTTCACTTTTATTTAACCAGGTAGGCCAGTTCTCATTTACAACTACGACGTGGCCAAGATAAAGCAAAACAGTGCGACACAAACAACACAGCGTTACACATTGGATAAACAAAACGTACAGTCAATAACACAATAGAAAAGTCTATATACAGTGTGTGCAAATGTAGTAATATTAGGGAGGTAACGCAATAAACAGGCCATAGTGGCGAAATAATTACAATTTAGCAATTATACACTGGAGTGATAGATGTGCAGAAGATGAATGTGCAAGTAGAGATACTGGGGTGCGAAGGAGCAAAAAATAAATAACAATACGGGGATGAGGTAGTTGGGTTGTGTACAGGTGCAATGATCGGTAAGCTGCTCTGACAGCTGTTGCTTAACCCTCCCGCTGCCCTCGGGTCATTTTGACCCAAGCTGACACTGTGTTGTCCTTGGGTCATTTTGACCCCACACAGTGTTGACCCTCCCGCTGTCCTTGGGTCATTTTGACCCGACACTGTGACCCGGCACTGTGTTGATTAACCCTCCCGCTGACCTCGGGTCATTTTGACCCAACCCGACACCCAACCCGACACTGTGTTGTCCTCGGGTCATTTTTACCCCACACAGTGTTGACCCTCCCACTGTCCTTGGGTCATTTTGACCCGACACTATGACCCAGCACTGTGTTGATTAAAGTTAGTGAGGGAGATATAAGACTCCAGCTTCAGTGATTTTTGCAATTCGTTCCAGTCATTGGCAGCATAAAACTGGAAGGAAAGGCGGCCAAAGGAGGAGTTGGCTTTGGGGATGACCAGTGAAATATACCTGCTGGAGCATGTGATACGGGTAGGTGCTGCTATGGTGACCAGTGAGCTGAGATAAGGCGGGGCTTTACCTAGCAAAGACTTATAGATTACCTGGAGCCAGTGGGTTTGGCGACGAATATGAAGTGAGGGCCAGCCAACAAGAGCATACAGGTCGCAGTGGTGGGTAGTATATGGGGCTTTGGTGTCAAACGGATGGCACTGTGATAGACTACATCCAATTTGCTGAGTAGAGTGTTGGAGGCTATTTAGTAAATGACATCGCCGAAGTCAAGGATCGGAAGGATAGTCAGTTTTACGAGGGTATGTTTGGCAGCATGAGTGAAGAATGCTTTGTTGCGAAATAGGAAGCCGATTCAAGATTTGATTTTGGACTGGAGATAATGTGAGTCTGGAAGGAGAGTTTACAGTCTAACCAGACACCTAGTTACATATTCTAAGTCAGAACCGTCCAGAGTAGTGATGCTAGACGGGCGAGCGGGTGCAGGCAGCGATCGGTTGAAGATCATGCATTTAGTTTTACTTACATTTAAGAGCAGTTGGAGGCCAAGGAAGGAGTGTTGTATGGCATGGAAGCTTGTCTGGAGATTTGTTAACACAGTGTCCAAAGAAGGGCCAGAAGTATACAGAATGGTGTCTTCTGCGTAGAGGTGGATCAGAGAATCACCAGCAACAAGAGCGACATCATTGATGTATACAGAGAAGAGAGTCGGCCCGAGAATTGAACCCTGTGGCACCCCCATAGAGACTGCCAGAGGTCCGGAGAACAGGCCCTCCGATTTGACACACTGAACTCTATCTGAGAAGAGGTTGGTGAACCAGGCGAGGCAGTCATTTGAGAAAACAAGGCTGTTGATTGACAGAGTCAAAAGACTTGGCCAGGTCGATGAATACGGCTGCATAGTATTGTCTATAATTGATGGCGGTTATGATACCGTTTAGGACCTTGAGCGTGGCTGAGGTGACCAGATTGCATAGCGGAGAAGGTAAGGTGGGATTCGAAATAGTCGGTGATCTGTTTGTTAATGCAACCTCTGTGTCAGATTTTAAAAAAAAACTTAGTAGCTTGGATGAATAAGGTGCCCAGAGGTGCCCAGAGTAAACTGCCTGCTACTCAGTCCCAGTTGCTAATATATGCATATTATTAGTCTATTTGGATAGAAAACACTCTGAAGTTTCTAAAACTGTTTGACTGATGTCAGTGCGTAAAACAGAACTCATATGGCAGGCAAAAACCTGAGAAAAAATCCAACCAGGAAGTGGGAAATCTGAGGTTGGTCGATTTTCAACTCATTCCCTGTTGAAGATACAGGGGGATCATGTTGCACTTCCTAAGGCTTCCACTAGATGTCAACCGTCTTTAGAAACTTGTTTGAGGCTGCTACTGTAAAGGAGGGGCTCATAAGGGCTCTTTGAGTCAGTGGTCTGGCAGAGTGCCACAAACTCGTGACGCTCGTTCACGTGAGAGGTAGCTCCCGTTCCATTTCTTTTCTACAGACAAAGGAATTCTCCGGTTGGAACATTATTGAAGATTTATGTTAAAAACATCCTAAAGATTGATTCTATACATCGTTTCACATGTTTCTACGGACTGTAACGGAACCTTTTGACATTTCGACTGCTCCTAGTGAACACGCTTCGTGACTTTGGATTTGTTTACAAAACACCCTAACAAAAGTAGCTCTTTGGACATAAATGATGGACATTATCGAACAAAACAAACATTTATTGTGGAACTGGGATTCCTGGGAGTGCATTCTGATGAAGATCATCAAAGGTAAGTGAATATTTATAATGTTCTTTCTGACTTCTGTTGACTGCACAATATGGCGGATATCTTTTTGGCTTGTTGGGTCTCTGAGCGCCGTACTCAGATTATTGCATGGTTTGCTTTTTCCGTAAAGCTTTTTTGAAATCTGACACAGCGGTTGCATTAACTTCTCTAGGGTAGGTGAGACGCTAACGTCCCACCAGGCCAACATCCGGTGAAACTGCAGAGAGCTAACATTTTAAATACACCATTCGTTGTATTAACTTCTTATGGCTGCAAGGCAAAGTGTTGAGTAGCCAGTGAAATCGTGCCCATTTCAAACGGCCTCCTACTCAAATCTTGCTCGTACAATATGAATATTATTATTCTTTTTGGATAGAAAACACTTTCTAGTTTCTAAAACAGTTGGAATTATTTCTCTGAGTGAAACACAAGTCCTTCTGCAGCACTTTTCCTGACCAGGAAGTGAAATGTCAGAAATCTATGCTCTTTTCAATCTGATGCCTATACATGGTCTTAACACCTAGGAGTCTGCTGACAGTCTATACGCCTTCCTATTGGTGTAAAGAGGATGTCAGAGAAGAATTTTTTTTGCTCCTCTTGGTCTGTGGTGGAAAAAAACCTATTTCTTTGACCTGAGCGCCCACTTCCGGTATTCTGAAGGAAGTGGGATGGACTTCTGTTTTGCCTTCCTAACGAACGGCTAACGTCTCCGGCTCGAATTTTTTTGGATATATGTGACCATATCATCGTAATGTATGTTTTTTAAATATAGTTTAATCAGATTATTGAAACTTTATTCGGGAGTTTTGCCGTGTTCCGTCGTATGACTGTGTTTACGTTGGACCACGGCTACTGGAAATGGTAAATGAACAGGGATATTTCTCATTCTGAAACGAAACAACGACTCATCTGGACAGAGGACGCCTGTTTCAACATTCTGATGAAAGATCAGCCAAAGTAAGACTCATTTTATGATGTTATTTCATATATCTGTCGTGCATGTGAACGGGTCGTGGGCGCCCAAATGTGTCTCTCTATTGTGGCTACGCTAATATAGCGATACATTTTGTTTTCGCTGTAAAACATTTAATAAATCGGAAATATTGTTTGGAATCACAAGTTGCCTATCTTTCAATTGCTGCAAACTATATATTTTTCGGAAATGTTTTATGATGAGTAATAAGCTATTTGACGTTGGTGTCTGTTGGTGTCTGTAAATATTATGGCTGCTTTCGGTGCACTTTCTGATTTGTAGCTGAAATGTAAAATATGATTTATACCTGAAATATGCACATTTTTCGAAAAAAAATATGCTATACAATAAATATGTAACCAGACTGTCATCTGATGAATTTGTTTCTTGGTTAGTGGCTATTTATATCTTTATTTGGTCGAATTTGTGATAGCACCTGATGGAGTAAGAAACTGATGGAGTTAGAAAAGTGGTGTCATTTGCTAACGTGGTTAGCTAATAGATGTACATATTTTGTCTTCCCTGTAAAACATTTTAAAAATCGGACATGTTGGTTTGATTCACAAGAAGTTTATCTTTCATCTGGTGTCTTGGACTTGTTAATGTGTGAAAGTTAAATATTTTTAAAAACTAGCTTTTGAATTTCGCGCCCTGCACTTTGAGCTGGATGTTGTCATATTGTGGGCGGTGTCGGGCTTGCAGCCCAAACAGGTTAAACATTCTTGTAAATACATGTATCTTACATCATTTAAAAGATGAACGTCTTATTAATCCAGCCGCTGTGTCAGATTTCAAAAAGGTTTACTGCAAAAGCAAACATGCGATTTTCTGAGGACGGCGCCCCACACACACAAGTATTACTAGCATTTTCCAACCAAGCATTAGCGTTACGAAAGTCAGAAATAACAATAAAATAAATTGCTTACAATTTAAGATCTTCTCTGGTGGCAATGCCAAGTGTCCTAACTACACAGTGAATGTGCGTTTTGTTTGATAAAATCCATTTTTATAGCCTAACACGAAACATTTGTAAACTGGTTGCGTCGTGATTTCCGTCTCATTCAACTTTGGACGAAGCGTTCGTGGTAATTACACACACTAAACAAACGTTTATCCAGTCATGGTTGGTTTCATTGCAATCCTCTGGTTGTTACTAACACAACCATACATGATGGCTCTTTTCCCAGGACGTATTGACCGAAACAAACTGATTTGAAGACACCAATCAATGACCTCATTGCGCACCAATGGTAGGACCGGTTTATCGTTGATTGACTGTATTTTGGCCCAATGACCACTGATCATCTTGAAATCTAGCTTGGAAGATAGCCAATGAGCTGAGGTAAACGGCAATATGTAATGGTTATACGTTTGAAGACCAGCCTTTGTCGTAAACTCTGGCGTAAAAGAGGTTAATTCGCCATTGCAAATCCTACTTGACGGAGCCACGCGTGTTACGCATAGCAGTACATATTCAATAGCATTTTCAACAAGTTTATATAATTAAGTTATGGCGAATAAATCAGGAAAAGCTAAAACAAAGTCTAGGTATACAGATTTAACCCAAATTATAGAGGAAATTGATAGAGACAGCCCCCCATCTCACAGCTAGCCTTCAGGGAGCTGCTCATCCAGGAGCTTGCTAGCTACAGCAAGTCCACTGCAGCACCTTCTGCTCCAACCAGTGTTGTTCACCTGCCCAGATTCATCTCTGCAGGCATGAATGTGCCTCAGGGCAAAAAGGGCACAGTAGGGAGACGTCGTTGTGCCCTTTGTCACAGGAAATGCCCCATCACCTGCACCAACTGCTCAGTAAGCCTCTGCTTTACAGCAGAAAGAGACTGCTATGGGCCATGGCACCAGCAGCACAATATTGTGTAGAGGACTGAGGGTCTTCACAATATTGTAAATAGAAAATGTGTAAATAGTTACCCTTGTTATTTGTTTGTTTATTATATATACAGTGGGGCAAAAAAGTATTTAGTCAGCCACCAATTGTGCAAGTTCTCCCACTTAAAAAGATGAGAGAGGCCTGTAATTTTCATCATAGGTACACTTCAACTATGACAGACAAAATGAGGAAAAAAATTCCAGAAAATCACATTGTAGGATTTTTAATGAATTTATTTGCAAATTATGGTGGAAAATAAGTATTTGGTCAATAACAAAAGTTTATCTAAATACTTTGTTATATACCCTTTGTTGGCAATGACAGAGGTCAAACGTTTTCTGTAAGTCTTCACAAGGTTTTCACACACTGTTGCTGGGATTTTGGCCCATTCCTCCATGCAGATCTCCTCTAGAGCAGTGATGTTTTGGGGCTGTTGCTGGGCAACGCGGACTTTCAACTCCCTCCAAAGATTTTCTATGGGGTTGAGATCTGGAGACTGGCTAAGCCACTCCAGGACCTTGAAATGCTTCTTACGAAGCCACTCCTTCGTTGCCCGGGCGGTGTGTTTGGGATCATTGTCATGCTGAAAGACCCAGCCACGTTTCATCTTCAATGCCCTTGCTGATAGGAGGTTTTCACTCAAAATCTCACGATACATGGCCCCATTCATTCTTTCTTTTACACGGATCACTCGTCCTGGTCCCTTTGCAGAAAAACAGCCCCAAAGCATGATGTTTCCACCCCCATGCTTCACAGTAGGTATGGTGTTCTTTGGATGCAACTCAGCATTCTTTGTCCTCCAAACACGACGAGTTGAGTTTTTACCAAAAAGTTCTATTTTGGTTTCATCTGACCATATGACATTCTCCCAATCTTCTTCTGGATCATCCAAATGCTCTCTAGCAAACTTCAGACGGGCCTGGACATGTACTGGCTTAAGCAGGGGGACACGTCTGGCACTGCAGGATTTGAGTCCCTGGCAGCGTAGTGTGCTACTGATGGTAGGCTTTGTTACTTTGGTCCCAGGTCTCTGCAGGTCATTCACTAGGTCCCCCCGTGTGGTTCTGGGATTTTTGCTCACCGTTCTTGTGATCATTTTGACCCCACGGGGTGAGATCTTGCGTGGAGCCCCAGATCGAGGGAGATTATCAGTGGTCTTGTATGTCTTCCATTTCTTAATAATTGCTCCCACAGTTGATTTCTTCAAACCAAGCTGCTTACCTATTGCAGATTCAGTCTTCCCAGCCTGGTGCAGGTCTACAATTTTGTTTCTGGTGTCCTTTGACAGCTCTTTGGTCTTGGCCATAGTGGAGTTTGGAGTGTGACTGTTTGAGGTTGTGGACAGGTGTCTTTTATACTGATAACAAGTTCAAACAGGTGCCATTAATACAGGTAACGAGTGGAGGACAGAGGAGACTTTTAAAGAAGAAGTTACAGGTCTGTGAGAGCCAGAAATCTTGCTTGTTTGTAGGTGACCAAATACTTATTTTCCACCATAATTTGCAAATAAATTCATTAAAAATCCTACAAAAATCCTATGATGAAAATTACAGGCCTCTCTCATCTTTTTAAGTGGGAGAACTTGCACAATTGGTGGCTGACTAAATACTTTTTTGCCCCACTGTATATATATATTTTTTCATATATATAGAGTGGGGAGAACAAGTATTTGATACACTGCCGATTTTGCAGATTTTCCTACTTACAAAGCATGTAGAGGTCTGTCATTTTTATCATAGTTACACTTCAACTGTGAGAGACTAATAATTGCGCCAACAGTTGTTGCCTTCTCACCAAGCTGCTTGCCTATTGTCTTGTAGCCCATCCCAGCCTTGTGCAGGTCTACAATTTTATGCCTGATGTCCTTACACAGCTCTCTGGTCTTGGCCATTGTGGAGAGGTTGGAGTCTGTTTGATAGATGTCTTTTATACAGGTGTCTTTTATACAGGTAACGAGTTCAAACAGGTGCAGTTAATACAGATAATGAGTGGAGAACAGGAGGGCTTCTTAAAGAAAAACTAACAGGTCTGTGAGAGCCGGAATTCTTACTGGTTGGTAGGTGATCAAATACTTATGTCATGCAATAATATGCAAATGAATTACTTAAAAATCATACAATGTGATTTTCTGAATTTTTGTTTTAGATTCTGTCTCTCACAGTTGAAGTGTACCTATGATAAAAATTACAGACCTCTACATGCTTTGTAAGTAGGAAAACCTGCAAAATCGGCAGTGTATCAAATACTTGTTCTCCCCACTGTATATATATTTGTTTTTTTGGGGTGTGTTATAATAGCATTTATGTATTTTGTATATAGTTCTTTCCTTCAAAATGTACCAATTCGGCCACTTGGGTACATTTGGGTACATTTGTGTGGGACACCTGGGTGACTTCATGCTCAATGTCATGTAGCTCGCTCATTTTTGAATCTCTCTAAAACTTTGCTCAGCTATTGTTGCCATCTTATGTTCTTCATTCAAATCATCCACAGCATCCTATCTGTATGTTTGGCTGGTCTTGGTCATTTGAAAGATGCAACAATAAAAAACAGAAAACGTATGTTTATTTCCTTGTATTTTCTTCTACCAGATCTATTGTGTTATTCTCTTACATTCAATTCACATTTACACAAAATTCAGAGTTTCCTTTCAAATGATACCAAGAATATGCATATCCTTGCTTCTGGGCCTGAGCTACAGGCAGTTAGATTAGGGTATGTCTTTAGGCGGAAATTGAGAAGAGGGGGGGTACCCCAAAGAAGTTAAGAAGAAGTTTATCTAAAGTTCCATGTATAACACTTGTATTTTTATCAACATTTATAATGAGTATTTCTGTAAATTGATGTGGCTCTCTGCAAAATCACCAGATGTTTTTGGAACTACTGAAAATAACGCGCCAATGTATACTGAGATTTTTTAAATATGAACTTTATTGAACAAAACATACATGTATTGTGTAACATGAAGTCCTATGAGTGTCATCTGATGAAGATCATCAAAGGTTAGTGATTAATTCTATCTCTATTTCTGATTTTTGTGACTCCACTCTTTGGCTGGAAAAAATGGCTGTGTTTTTCTGTGACTTGGCTCTGACCTAACATAATCGTTTGTGGTGCTTTCGCTGTAAAGCCTATTTGAAATCGGACATGGTGGTGGGATTAACAACAAGATTACCTTTAAAATGCTATAAGATGCTTGTATGTTTGAGGAATTTTAATTATGAGATTTCTGTTTTTTGATTTTGGCGCCCTGCATTTTCACTGCCTGTTGTCATATCGATCCCGTTAGCAGGATCACAGCCATAAGAAGTTTTAATGCAAGTTAACAATTCTTCATCTTAGGTCTTCTGAGATCTCCTTAGTTCGAGGCATGGTTCACATCAGACAATGCTTCTTGTGAATAGCAAACTCAAATTTTCTGAGTGTTTTTTACAGAGCAAGGCAGCTCTAACCAACATCTCTAATCTCGTCTCATTGATTGGACTCCAGGTTAGCTGACTCCTGAGTCCAATTAGCCTTTGTAGAAGTCATTAGCCTAGGGGTTCACATACCTTTTCCCAACCTACACTGTGAATATTTAAATGACATATTCAATATAGACAAGAAAAATACAATACTTTTTGCATTATTAGTTTAAGCATAACGTGTTTGTCTATTGTTTTGACTTAGATGAAGATCAGATCAAATTTTATGACCAATTTATGCAGAAATCCAAGTAATTCCATATGGTTCACATACTTTTTCTTGCCACTGTATATACAGTTGAAGTCGGAAGTTTACATACACCTTAGCCAAATACATTTAAACTCAGTTTTTCACAATTCCTGACATTTAATCCTAGTAGAAATCCCTGTTTTAGGTCAGTTAGGATCACCACTTGATTTTAAGAATGTGAAATGTCAGAATAATAGTAGAGATAGATTGATTTCAGCTTTTATTTCTTTCATCACATTCCCACTGGGTCAGAAGTTTACATACACTCAATTAGTACTTGGTAGCATTGCCTTTAAATTGTTTAACTTGGGTCAAACATTTCGGGTAGCCTTCCACAAGCTTCCACACAATAAGTTGGGTGAATTTTGGCCCATTCCTCCTGACAGAGCTGGTGTAACTGAGTCATGTTTGTAGGCCTCCTTGCTTGTCCACGGTTTTCAGTTCTGCCCACAAATGTTCTATTGAATTGAGATCAAGGCTTTGTGATGGCTACTCCTATACCTTGACTTTGTTGTCCTTAAGCCATTTTGCCACAACTTTGGATGTATGCTTGGGGTCATTGTCCATTTGGAAGACCCATTTGCGACCAAGCTTTAACTTCCTGACTGATGTCTTGAGATGTTGCTTCAATATATCCACATAATTTTCCTACCTCATGATGTCATCTATTTTGTGAAGTGCACCAGTCCCTCCTGCAGCAAAGCACCCCCACAACATGATGCTGCCACACCCGTCCCTCACAGTTGGGATGGTGTTCTTCGGCTTGCAAGCATCCCACTTTTTCCTCCAAACATAACGATGGTCATTATGGCCAAACAGTTCTATTTGTGTTCCATATAGCCACTTGCCCTGTTAAGAAACCCTACTCTGGTGAGTCAGACTGGGAGTCCCCTATTTTCCATCACCTGCCCACCTTTTTTGTGATTCTGCTGTGGGGAGACCAGTCTTAGTATCTCTGGGTGCTCATTGATTCTGGGGCTGATGAAAGTTTTATGGATGAAACCATGGTTTCTGTATTAGGTATTCCCACTCAACTTCTCTCTGTCCCCATGGATGCAAGGGCACTGGACGGCCTCATAGCACAATGCCCATTCATATACAGGTATCAGGAAACCACAGTGAGACCATACAGTTCCTCCTCATCGATTCCCCCCATGTTCCTGTGGTTTTGGGATTTTCTTGGCTCCAGAAACACAATCCTCTTATTGACTGGACCACGAGCTCGAACCTGGGTTGGAGCCCGTTTTGTCATTCTCATTGCCTTAAAGCGGCACAGCCATCTTTGAGACGTCCCCTCAGGACGTAAGCAAAGCCTCGAATGTCTTTGCCGTTCCCACTGATTACCATGACCTCCTGGAGGTCTTCAGTAAGGCACGTGCTACTTCTCTTCTCCCGCACCATCCTTATGATTGTGCCATTGATCTCCTCCCAGGCACCACACCACCTCGTGGTCGGCTATATTCTCTATCTGGCCTGGAGACCAAGGCCATAGAGGAGTACATAGAGGAGTCTCTGGCTACTGGAGGCATCCGTCCATCTGCATCTCCTGCCGGCGCAGGGTTTTTCTTTGTAGAGAAGAAGGACAAAACCCTGCATCCGTGCATTGACTACCGGGGTCTGAATGATATTACGATCAAGAACCTCTCCAGTGGGCTTTTCCAAGCTGGACCTTCGCAATGCCTACCGCCTGGTTGGGATACGCGAAGGAGATGAGTGGAAGACAGCATTCAACACAGCCAGCGGACATTATGAGTACCAGGTCATGCCATTTGGACTCGCCAACTGTCTTCCAGGCTCTGATAAACGATGTGCTCTGGGACATGCTAAACCGTTTTGTGTTTGTCTACCGTAGCAATATCCTGTTATGTTCCCGGTCTGCCCAAGAACACGTTCTTCATGTCAGACAAGTCCTTCAGCGCCTCCTGGAGAACCAATTGTTTGTGAAAGCCGAGAAGTGTGAGTTCCACCGCTCTCAGTCCAGTCCCGTGTCCTGTAAAGGGCTCATTCCTCCAGGTTGACCTGTCATCCAGGTTCCCGTCGTATCCTAGCCTTCCTCTGACAACGTTTCTGGTGGCCCGCAATGGTTCCTGACGTCTTTGCCTTCGTCGCCACATGCACTGTGTGCTCGGAACAAGACTCCACGGCAAGCTCCTTCTGGCCTCCTTCAGCCACTACCTGTTCCTCATCATCCCTGGTCCCATATCTTTCTGGACTTTGTCACTGGGCTCCTTCCCTCTGATGGCAACACTGTCATTCTGACGGTAGTGGATCGGTTCTCCAAGGCCGCCCACTTCATCCCTCTCCCCAAACTACCCTCTGCCAAGGAGACAGCCCAGCTTATGGTGCAGCACATCTTCCGGATCCATGGACTCCGGGTGGACAGGGTCTCCGACCGGGGTCCTCAGTTCTCGTCTCTGTTCTGGAAGGCATTCTGCACCCTTATTGGGTCATCGCCCAGCTTGTCCTCTGGATTCCATCCCCAATCAACGGCCAGTCGGAGCGAGCTAACCAGGACCTGGAAACCACCCTACGATGCCTGGTCTCAACCAACCCCAATACCTGGAGCCGAATACTGGTCTGGGTGGAGTATGCCCGGGAACACCGTTCCCTGTTCAGCCACGGGACTCACCCCCTTGAACACTCAAAAGGGGAATCAGCCTCCTCTCTTCCCAGAAGAAGAGCAGGAGGTTAACGTACCCTCGGCCCAGATGTTTGTCCGTCGCTGTCGACGTACCTGGAGAAGAGCTCGGGCGGCAACCATCTGCCTCCTGTATCTGCATTTGGGTCTCGACTTGTGCCCTTATAGTACGATAAAGCAGTCTTTGGCAAAACTGTAAATGTAAGTAAGGAATTCAAAGTAATGAACTTCTGTTTATTCTTATATATATTATAATAATCATTTATTACATTTGTAAAGTGCTTTTCATTATAAAATAATAATGTCAAAGTGTGTAAAAAAGATAAACAAATCATGAAAGCAACAATACAAGTCTAGAAAGAAGGGAAGGCTCATAGAGATGAGTCTTAAGGCCTGCTTTAAAGGTAGTCAATGGAGATCAGCAAGTGAATAAAAGGTAAATGACAATTTTATACAAATCAGCAAATGTTTTACAAGTCTGATTTTTAACATCCTCACCTCCATTCATTATTACACCTACTGTATAAGCAACAAAACACACAAGTCAACATCACAAAAATCTAACAATCAGGACAAAAAAAGGTCACACTAATGTTTAGCTTATGTTTTAGGATACAGACAGCTGGTAGTATGTTTTAATAAGCTTTAATAAGCTCCAACACCTCCACCCCCAAGCCATAAGACCCCCCACCCCCTTTGATTTTACACTGCTGCTACTCGCTGTTTATTATCTATGCACAGTCACTTTACCCCTACAATGTGTGTAGTGATTCAATTAAATTGAAATTCAGAATAGGATATTTCTGTTCAGTGTTCTTTTATCTTGTTTATTCAATTTATCACTCCAAATGTGTAGCCTACATTCAACCATACTTTCTAGTTACATGCATATTGTTGTTATTGCATCAATGAAATAATGAATTATATTCAAAGTGGTTGTTAATGAGATACACTGAAGAGGCCTGGTTAAGAACATAGATGCGTTATCAGAACTAAAAAACCTAAAAGAAAATATAAATTATGACAGTATTGTACCCACAAGCATTATTGACATAATTTAGTGTGACCTCTGCGGCCACAGATTGTGCACGTGAAAGCCTCCCCCTCCGGCCTCCCTGAGCGCAGCACCCCCCAGCCAACAGAGCCGCGTCTGAACGTCCGCGGGTGACCAGCAGGTTATCCAGCCGGGTGGACAGGTCCACCAGCTGGTCAAAGGTGAGGGTGGTGTCCCTGCAGTCCAACTCCCGACAGACATCCTTGCGCAAGCTGCAGCGATAGTGGTTGATCAGGGCCCTGTCGTTCCATCCCGCTCCGGCGGCCAGGGTCCGGAAGTCCAGGGCGAACTCCTGGGCACTCCTCGTCCCCTGCCTCAGGTGGAAGAGACGTTCACCCGCCGCTTCCGGGCAGGCTTTGACCACCCGCCCAAGGGTAGAGCGGCAGGTGAACGTCTCTTCCACCTGAGGCAGGGGACGAGGAGTGCCCAGGAGTTCGCCCTGGACTTCCGGGTGAAATCCTCAAAGTGGTTAAGCGCCGCATCTCCTTCTTCCCACACGGCGTTAGCCCACTCCAGGGCTTTCCCCGAGAAGCACGAGACGAGGGCGGACACCCTCTCACGTCCCGAAGGAGACGGGTGGACGGTCCCCAGATACAGGTCCAGCTGCAGCAGGAACCCCTGGCAGCGTGCCGCCGTCCCATCAAACTCTCTGGGAAGGGCGAGACGAATCCCACTGGGACCGGGTTCAGGGGAGGCGAGTAGTGGAGACCCCTGTTGTGCTGGTGGGGGCGCTGGAGGGACTCCCTGTCTCTCTCAGCGGTCCATAGTCTGGCCGACGCGATCCATGACAGCGCTGAGATGGGGAAGCATCGCCGCGTGCTCCTGGACGCGCTCCTCTACCCCCACAACGGGGGCACCCGTTCCTGCTGACTCCATTGATAGGTGTGGAATTCTGTAATGGGGTGAGTGACTGGTTGCCAGGAAGTCAGGCACAGGAGAGCAGAGATGGGTGATAACAGGAGAACTTTAATATACACCCTGGCCCAAAGGCACAGGCGAGGCAGCACAAAGCACAACCACGGTAACATGAACCGGATTAAACAAAACAAACAAACCTAGCGAAAGCCAGCCTGTAGCGTAACACCCTACACAAAGAACAATTCCACACACAGACATGGGGAAACAGAGGGTAATATACATTTAGTCTGATGAGGGAATGTGAACCAGGTGTGCGGGAAAACAAGACAAAACAAATGAAAAATGAAAGGTGGAGCGGCGATGGCTAGAAGACCGGTGACGTCGACCGCCGAACGCCGCCCGAACATGGAGAGGGACCGACTTCGCATTCTAGTGCTGTACACAACAACAAAAAAATCTTGGTCAACCAAGCGTAGTCTTTTCTTTCGACCAATCAATCTGTGTAGATTTTAAAACATGTAATTTTCCATATATAGACACATCTGATGTGCCTATTTATCTTACCATTTCTACCAACCTGTGAGACAGCTTTGATTTTCATAGGCACATATCATGGAACACTTTGTATCACAAAATAATTGTCTGTGGTTAATCTACATTCTAAAATATGAATCTAAATGAAAATGATACAAATCTAAAATTAACTTTTATTGCCACTGCCAACTATGTAAAAAAAGCCTACATAAAGCCAACACATAAAAATATTGCAGCCTGCAGGCAGAAAAATATCCTGGTAAATATAAAATATCCTATAAATCGCATTGGCTACGCATGACCTGTCTTCAACGAACTCTAACACTGTATCAACTATCAACTGGGTCAGGTATTTTATGATGTTTCCACTGGATCAGAGCATTACATTTTTCCCTTTCATGCCAAGTCGTTATGGAAAGGGAGAGAGATGGAAATATTGTTAATTGTTCATTTCCATGAGCATAGCTATCAGCTGTATGTACAATAGTGAAGTCCTTTGTCTCTTCCCCCGTTCTTTCTTACATGCCCCTTCCTTTTCATTTTTGTAACAAGCTTTCATATCGGGTTAATAATCAATGTGTAAGCTATCCTGTTTGTGTGTTTATGTAGTTAGTGAGTAAATAAGTAATTAAGCCAATTTGTATATCGTTGATTCATCATTTATGCTAGGGTTCGTGCATATTTGAAGTCAACGACGTTCAGAATGAGACTGAAGTTAAATAAGAAATAATGAATTGACTGTGACTAATGTAAGAGATCTTTAAGAGTGAATTCGGAAAATGGTAACTCGTTAAATAAACTTTTACCGTGGTGCCCAAGATTACTACTTAATTAATTCTTATATGGTTAATTTAATTGGGTAATAATGAAACGTAGTTAATTGATTTTATAAAATAACAGTCAAACACATTAATGACAGCAAAGACACAACATTGACACGAGAGTTTCAAACATAAAACTATGAATAAATTGACAAAACTCGTAAATGGAATGGAATAAACCAAAACTTGTTTCTCACAAGTGGATCATAGGTTGTGAGTTCTGCAAAACACATGGCCACTCCGACATTGAGAATGGTAAATTACTGTAATAATAATATATTCAATGAATTATAAGAAATGACCGTAACCAAATAAACATTGCAGATTAGCAATTATGGGAATTGACAGTAAATGTAGGCTACTACTAGTGATATTTATAATGGGTAATTGATAAACATAGCAAACAATGCACACAATGAAGTTATGAAACAATGAATACCCATGACATGGCGGGAGAGAGCTCATTCTGGAGAGAGACGTGCCCTGTGCGTCTGAGCCACAATCTCCATGTTCTTGGACAGTGGCATCCCTGCGGCCTCCTCATTGAGACAGGCGCGAATCAGTGTTTCATGTACCATGAAAAATATATATTTCTGAATATTTTACAAAAATAAATTTAATGTCTTCAATATAGACCCCTTTTGTCATGCAATATTCCATAAGGCACCCAGAATGTGGGGGTTCACGTCCCCCCCATCCCCAGTGAAAGTTGCGCCCCTGCCTATTGCCATAGTCTGTGATTTCCAAATATTACAAGAATAGAGTAATTGTAGCAGACTTCCAGAGCAGGAAAACACTTGAAGACATCCCAAATGGCACCCTATTCCCAGTATAGTTCACTACTTTTCAACAGAGCCAAAGTAGTGCACTATAAAGTTTATAGGGTGAAATTGATAGAACAAATTTGTGACTCCTTATGCAGTTAAGAATTTTCTAAAGAAGAATAACAATATGGAAAGCTACTCTTTCAATATATATTATTCCCACTGGGTGCTTTATTAATTCTGTCAAAAAATAATGTCAATAATGCTTGTGTTTACACAAATCCCAATTTTTTATAGTTTTTTTTAAATAACTTGTGATAATGCATCTATGTGCTTATAACCAGGCCTCCTCAGTGTATCTCAAAATAAATGTATATTCACAAACACTTTGATGTAATAACATTAATATGCATGAAGAAAGTATGGTTGAATGTAGGCTACACATTTAGAGTGATATAACATGCATAAACAAGATACAAGAAATACTGGACAGAAATATCACATTGTGAATTTCTATTTAATTTAATCACTACATTTTTTTTAATCCAAGTTTAAAATATATATTATATATTCATATTCTGACAGTTGAAAATTATGTATTTTCACTGTTTTATGATAGTAAGAATGATTGTTTAACCAATGGCACAAATTAGGCTATGTAAAACTTCAGGCAGTAAATCAAATGATTTAGACTTGTCATTGGACAAACCTTGCATCTTGAGTTGTATTGACATATTGACCAGCCAACCATTGATTGTAGCTTTGTTGGCCCTTCCCTCTCTGATGTAGTGGTAGTGTTATGAGTTTTTCTACTAGCATAACAGGATGGAAAATAGCCTACTATACAGAGATATATTATTGCAGTATTAGGTTCAACAGAAGTGCAAAGATCAATAAGAGACACCTCAAACTAGTTTGTAACTATTTTATTTCAGTGACAGGGGTAGCTATGTTTGTTTTGCAACAATGTTTGCTTTGCAACAATAGAGTAGCACACACAAGTGCAAGTAAAATTAAAAGGTTTTCCAATTCTCTGCATTGAGTTTCTTGTTAAAGTTACATATTTTGTAATAATTCACTTGTATTCAGCCACTCCTGGGTGATCTAGCCTTGAATGGATAGATCCTCGATCAAAGACTTCATTCTATATGTAAAATGCTAACCTGCCATGCAAGTTCACCAAGTTTGAAAATGTAACTTTATTTTCATGGGGTACCGCGGCTTTGAGAAAATAAGATCTACCACAAAGTTATTGTGAAGTATAGTATAGTATAAAGATAGCACAAAATAACATGGCAGATCTGCTTCTAGCGCCTAAGCAACTTTGCAGTATTTTTTGTGTGTTATTTCTTACATTATTGGTGTTATTACATACAGCCAGAAATAACTTTTGGATTTCAGAGTGGCGGTAACTCACCAACATTATGACCAGGAATATGACTTTCCTGAATCGGATTCTTTGTTCGTACCCCCCAGGGAAATTTAACTTGTCTCAGAGGCTGCCCCAAGACGCCGCCGGCGGAGAAGAGTTATTCGGAGTGGATTTGTAATCCGACTCAGGAGGCTTGCGCACCATCAGCTGCTTCCGAGTGTATTACTCACAAGTGTTAAGTCTCTGGACATTAAAATAGACAAGCTCAGGGCGAGGATCTCTTTCCAGAGACACATCAGGGATTGTAACTTACTTTGTTAAACGGAATCATGGCTCTCTCTGGATATACCGTCTCCGTCCATGCAGCCAGCTGGGTTCTCAGTACATCGCACAGACAGGAATGAAGAACTCTCAGGGAAGAAGAAAGGTGTTGATGTATGTTTAATGATTAACCACTCATGGTGTGAATTTGATAACATTCAAAAACTCAAGTCCTTTTGTTCACCCGACCTAGAACACTCACAATCAAATGCCGACCATATTACCTCCCAAGAGAATTCTCTTCGATTATAGTCACAGCCGTGTATATTCCCCCCCAAGCCAATACCACAACGGCCCTCAAGGAACTACACTGGACTTTGTGCAAACTGGAAACCACATTTCCTGATGCTGAATTAATTGTAGCGGGTGATTTTAACAAAGCAAATTTGAGGAAAACACTAAGGAAGTTCTGTCAACACTGACTGTAGAACTCTCTGCTAAAACCCTCAACCTACAAGGCCCTCCCTTCGGCAAATCAGATCAGAATTCCATTTTGCTCATCCCTTCCTATAGGCAGAAACTCAAAGAGGAAGTACCCATGCTGAGGTCTATTCAACGCTGGTCTGACCAAACAGAATCCATGCTTCAAGATTGTTTTGATTACGCGGACTGGGATATGTTCCGGGTAGCCTCTGAGAAAAACCTTTATGTATACATGGACATGGTGACTGAGTTCATCAGGAAGTGTCTGAGGACATTTTGTTCCCACTGAGACTATTAAAACCTACCCAAACCAGAAACTGTGGATAGATGGCAGCATTTGCACAAAACTGAAAGCGGGAACCATCGCATTTAACCATGGCAAGGTGACTGGGATTATGGTCGAACACAAACAGTGTAGATATTCCCTCCGTAAAGCAATCAACAGGCAAATCGTCAGTACAGAGACAAAGTCGCAATTCAATGGCTCAGACACAACACGTATGTGACAGGGTCTACAGACAATCATGGATTACAAAGGGACAACAAGCCACGTCGCGGACACCGACATCTTGCTCTCGGACAAGCTGACCACCTTCTTTACCCGCTTTGAGGATAACACAGTGTCACTGACGCGGACCGCTCCAAAGGACTGTGGGCTCTCATTCTCCATGGCCGACATGAGTAAGACATTTAAGCGTGTTAATTCTCTCAAGGCTGCCTGGCCCAGACGCACAGACCAGCTGACTGGAGTGTTTACGGACATATTCAATCTCTCCCTATCCCAGTCTGCTGTCCCCACTTGCTTCAAGATGTCCACCATTGTTCCTGTTCCAAAGGAAGGTGACTGAACTAAATTAATATCGCTCCGTAGCACCCACTTCTGTCATCATGAAGTGCTTTGAGAGGCTAGTTAAGGATCATATCACCTCTACCTTACCTGACACCCTATACACATTTCAATTTGCAACCCGCACCAATAGATCCACAGATGATGCCATCGCACTGCACACTGTCATATCCCATCTGGACAAGAGGAATACCTATGTAAGAATGCTGTTTATTGACAATAGCTCAGCCTTCAACACCATAGTACCCTCCATGCTCATCATTAAGCTCGCAGCCCTGTGTCTGAACCCCGCCCTGTGTAACTGGGTCCTGCACTTCCTGACTGGCCGCCCCCAGGAGGTCAAGGTAGGAAACAACACATCTACTTCGCTGATCCAGGGGCCTCACAAGGGTGCGTGATCAGCCCTATCCTGTACTCCCTGTTCACCCATGACTGCGGGGCAACTCAGGCCTCCAACTCAATCATCAAGGTTGCAGACAACACAGTAGCAGGCCTGATTACCAACAATGACGAGACAGCCTATAGAGAGGAGGTGAGGGCCCTGCCAGGAAAATAACCTCTCCCTTAACGTCAACAAAACAAAGGAGCTGATTGTGGACTTCAGGAAACAGCAGAGGGAGCATGCCCCTATCCACATCGACCGGAACCACAGTGGAGAAGGTGAAAAACGTAAAGTTCCTCGGCGTAAGGATCACTGACAATCTCAAATGGTCCACCCACACAGACAGTGTGGTGAAGAAAGCGCAACAATGCCTCTACAACCTCAGGAGGCTGAAGAACTTTGGCTTGGCCCCTAAGACCCTCACACATTTTTAAAGATGCACAATTGAGAGCATCCTGTCGGGCTGTATCCCCGCCTGGTATGGCAACTGCACCACCTGCAACCGTAGGGCTCACCAGAGGGTGGTGCGGTCTGCCCAACTAATTTATATAGTTATATACAGTGGCAAGAAAAAGTATGTGAACCATTTAGAATTACCTGGATTTCTGCATAAATTGGTCATAACATTTTATCTGATCTTCATCTAAGTCAAAACAATAGACGAACACCGTGTGCTTAACTTCTTATGGCTGCAAGGGGCAGTATTGAGTAGCCAGTTAAATCGTGCCCATTTCAAACGGCCTCGTACTCAATTCTTGCTCGTACAATATGCATATTATTATTACTATTGGATAGAAAACACTCTCTAGTTTCTAAAACCGTTTGAATTATTTCTCTGAGTGAAACAGAACTCATTCTGCAGCACATTTCCTGACCAGGAAGTGGAATGTCAGAAATCGATGCTCTGTTCAACTTCCTGCCTATACATGGGCATGACACGTAAGAGTCTACGTACACTTCATACACCTTCCCCTGGTTGTCAAGAGGCGGTGAGAGAAGAAATTTCGTGTTTATCTTGGTCTGAGGTGGAATTAAAGCTCTTTGTATGACGTGACTGTCCATTTCCTGTTTCTGGAGCGCGCGAAAGGGGACATGGATTTGCCTTCTGTTTAGCTGTCGTTATGGACGACTAACATCTCCGGTTTAGATTTTATTTGATACATGTGACCATATCATCGTAAAGTATGTTTTTTCAATATAGTTTAATAAGATTATTGAAATTTTTTCGGGAGTTTTGCCGTGTTCCGTTCTCTGACTTTGTTGACGTTGGAGAGATCCGTGCCACTTGGCAAGTGCCCATGCTAAATCAAGAGGGAAATTTGCCGTTCCAGATCCAAACAACGACTGTTCTGGACAAAGGACACCTTGTCCAACATTCTGACGGAAGATCACTAAAAGTAAGAAACATTTTATGATGCTATTTCTAATATCTGTCGTGCATGTGAACTGGTCGTGGGCGCCCAAGTGTTTCTGGCTATTGTGGCTACGCTAATATAACGCTATATTGTGTTTTCGCTGTAAAACACTTGATAAATCGGAAATATTGTCTGGAATCACAAGATGCCTGTCTTTCAATTGCTGTACACTATGTATTTTTCAGAAATGTTTTATGATGAGTAATTAGGTATTTGACGTTGGTGTCTGTAAATATTATGGCTGCTTTCGGTGCAATTTCTGATTGTAGCTGAAATGTAAACTATGATTTATACCTGAAATATGCAAATTTTTCGAACAAAACATATGCTATACAATAAATATGTTATCAGACTGTCATCTGATGAAGTTGTTTCTTGGTTAGTGGCTATTTATATCTTTATTTGGTCGAATTTGTGATAGCTACTGATGGAGTAAAAAACTGATGGAGTAAGAAAAGTGGTGTCTTTTGCTAACGTGGTTAGCTAATAGATTTACATATTGTGTCTTCCCTGTAAAACATTTTAAAAATCGGACATGTTGGCTGGATTCACAAGATGTGTACCTTTCATATGCTGTATTGGACTTGTTAATGTGTGAAAGTTAAATATTTAAAAAAAATATCTTTTGAATTTCGCGCCCTGCACTTGAGCTGGATGTTGTCATAAGTGTACCGGTGTCGGGCTGCACCCCAAACAGGTTAACCAGACGGCTAGCACGCACCTCAGGACGAGTATGGAGAGCTGTTCCCGGTGACATCAACTCACCGACACGTTCAGTCGGACGGATGCCGTGCCTCATGCACCAAACCAGTACATCCCTCATAACTCTCTCCTCCAATTTCCCCATTAACTCCTTCACTGTCTCTGTGTCACTCACCTCCAATACCGCCCTCACCGGCTCCTTACGGTAAGCAGGGGGAGTTGGCTCAAGTCTACAACTTGACCCAGCTACACTCCCTTTTAGCCCCCCCCCCCCCCCCCAATACATTTTTGGGTGAGCCTCTCGGGCTTCCAGCCGCTCTGCCTTGCTAGCACCTCATAATGCCGCCTCTCCGCTTTCGCTGCCTCCAGCTCCGCTTTGGGGCGGCGACACTCCTCTGGCTCTGCCCAGGGTCCTTCTCCGTCCAGAATCTCCTCCCATGTCCATTCCTCCTTGTACCACTGCTGCCCGTTAACCCGCTGCTTGATCCGGGTTTGGTGGGTGATTCTGTAACGGTTGTCCTCCTCCTCTTCTTCCGGAGAGGAGGAGTAGGGATTGGACCAAAGCGCAGCGTCGTTATATGTAGACATAATGATATTTATTAAAGTAAAAACGAAACACGAAAATACTTCAACAAACTACAAAACAAATAAACGATGTAGACAGACCTGAACTAGAGAACTTACATAAACACGAAGAACGCATGAACAGGTACAGACTACACAAACGAACGAACAAACGAAACAGTCCCGTGTGGTGCACAGACACAAACACGGAAGACAACCACCCACAACAAACAATGTGAAACAACCTACCTATGTATGGTTCTCAATCAGAGGAAAACGTAAAACACCTGCCTCTGATTGAGAGCCATACAAGGTCAATTAACACTGACACTTAACATAGAACAAACAACACAGACTGCCCACCCAGCTCACGTCCTGACCCACTAAACACAACTATACAAAAGGAAA
Organism: Salvelinus namaycush; assembly: GCF_016432855.1. Lineage (NCBI taxonomy): Eukaryota > Metazoa > Chordata > Actinopteri > Salmoniformes > Salmonidae > Salvelinus > Salvelinus namaycush. The sequence continues at coordinate 27,234,795 of NC_052329.1, forward strand.
ACAAGGTCAGGAACGTGACACAATGACACAAAAAAGGTTGTTACATCCAATGCCTGGGCTGGTTGCTCCTGTGGGTCCACTGGATGGGCGCATCTGCTAGATGACTAAAATGTAATGTAAATGTTGACAAGCTTCACTGCAGGTGGATTGTACGTTTAAAAGTTAAAAAAATATAGCGTTGTAGGATTTTTAATAAAACTGAACACCGCAACAAAATAACAAAGTAGAAAACGAAAGCGAACAGTTCTGTCAGGCAACAAAACAGCTAAACAGAAAATAACTACCCACAAAACACAGGTGGGAAAAAAGGCTGCCTAAGTATGATTCACAATCAGAGACAACGATAGACAGCTGCCTCTGATTGGGAACCACTCAGCCAAAAACAAAGAAATAGAAAACATAGAAATAAAGAAACTAGAATTCCCACCCTAGTCACAGCCTGGCCTAACCAAAATAAAGAATAAAAGCCTCTCTATGGCCAGGGCGTTACAAAAACACTAAATTCAATATGACAAAAATAGGTTAAGGCCTAGTTCCTTTTTACAAGCCTGCCTGGTTTTAATGATCCTAATGCCATACATAATAGGATTTAAAAGTATAGGAGGACAATGTGCAGTATCATGTCTGCCTTGTAGAATCACAAATAAACAGTCAAAGGAGAAGTTCAGCAAAGAGGCTATATGTGGTATACAAGTGTTAAACACTTTCTGTTTAGTCTCTTTTGAAGACAAACATATTTCTAGTATTCTTACATATGAGTATATGTTAGGAAATATAGTACATGCCAAAGAAAGCACAGTTACAACAAGACCCCATATGATATTTTTGTGTAATATTTGAACAGGCAAGCTTGACTACCGACTAGTTATCACAATACACTCTGTCTATAACATTACCGCAAACTCAGGGATATAACGATGACATCCATGAAAAATAACACAACCAGGACAGCAGAATTAAGACACTAATGATTTTAGTTTTTGTAATATTGTTATACAGTAGAGCTGTGGTTCCCAAACCTTTTCACTCGGGCCCCCTCATCACTGGGGAACATGTCTTATGTGTGTTCATGTGATATCTGAACCATCAAACAGGCAAAGCGTCAATACAGGACTAAGATCGAATCGTACGACACTGGCTCCGACACTCGTCGGATGTGGCAGGGCTTGCAAACTATTACGGACTACAAAGGGAAGCACAGCCGAGAGCTGCCTAGTGACATAAGCCTACCAGATGAGCTAAATTACTTCTATGCTCGTTTCGAGGCAAGTAACACTGAAACATGCATGAGAGCATCAGCTGTTCTGGACGACTGTGTGATCACGCTCTCCGCAGCCAATAAGAATAAGACCTTTAAACATGTCAACATTCACAAGGACGCAGGGCCAGACAGATTACCAGGACGTGTACTCTGAGCATGCACTGACCAAATGGAAAGTGTCTTCATTGACATTTTCAACCTCTCCCTGTCTGAGTTTGTAATACCAACATGTTTCCCTCAGACCACCATGGTCCCTGTGCTCAAGAACACAAAGGTAAGGATTCCATATCTGTTATTTCATTAATTTCATTTCAGCAAACTTAACATGTTACACTCTCACTCTTCCACCAAGGAACCTGCAAGTTCCTGGACATTTCTGGGGGGAATGGCCCTAGCCCTCACCCTCCGATCCAATAGGTCCCAGATGTGCTCAATGGGTTTGAGATCCGGGCTCTTCGCTGGCCATGGCAGAACACTGACATTCCTGTCTTGCAGGAAATCACACACAGAACGAGCAGTATGGCTGGTGGCATTGTCATGCTGGAGGGTCATGTCAGAATGAGCCTGCAGGAAGGGTACCACATGAGGGAGGAGGATGTCTTCCCTGTAACGCACAGCGTTGAGATTGCCTGCAATGACAACAAGCAACAAGTTCATTCCTTTGACGATAAACGTGAATCCGACCATCACCCCTGGTGAGACAAAACCGCGACTCGTCAGTAAAGAGCACTTTTTGCCAGTCCTGTCTGGTCCTAGCGACAGTGGGTTTGTGCCCATAGGTGACGTTGTTGCCGGTGATGTCTGGTGAGGACCTGCCTTACAACATGCCTACAAGCCCTCAGTCCAGCCTCCCTGTAGCGCATTCTTAGGCATCTCACAGTACGGACATTGCAATTTATTGCCCTGGCCATATCTGCAGTTGTCATGCCTCCTTGCAGCATGCCTAAGGTACGTTCACACAGATGAGCAGGGACCCTGGGCATCTTTCTTTTGGTGTTTTTCAGAGTCAGTAGAAAGGCCTTTATAGTGTCCTAAGTTTTCATAACTGTGACCTTAAATGCCTACCGTCTGTAAGCTGTTAGTGTCTTAACGACCGTTCTACAGGTGCATGTTCATTAATTGTTTATGGTTCATTGGACAAACATGGGAAACAGTGTTGAAGCCCTTTACAATGAAGATCTGTGAAGTTATTTCGATTTTTACGAATTATCTTTGCAAGACAGTGTCCTGAAAAAGGGACGTTTATATACTATATACTGCTATATACAGCTATTTTCACTTAGTTGGCCAGCGTAAGCCAAACCCCTGAATCTGTCATTAACAACAAATGAGAGGGTCAACGTTTTTCCACAGGATGTCCATGAAAAATTATTCTGACGAAGCCCATTGATGGCTAAAACATCATGATTTTAATATTTAGATAAGGTACCAAGATTTTAATTGTGAGCGAGTTGCACCTTTTCCTTCCTAATGTCCTAATTACACATACAAATTGTTAATATAGCTTTATGTAAAATAGAGTATACTGTATTGCACATTTTAGATCAACAAGAAAAATATGTTGATACACACAAGTGCATCACTACAATACATTTAGCGTAGGGCAGGAACTTTACGGTTGAACATCTATACAACTTTATTCCGAATCTGAGTTTCATTCCGTATATGATAAGGTTCACAAGAGGAGGCACAACTAGGAACTCCACCGCCATGATATTCCTCAGGGGCAGCAGGCTGGTGTTGCTGCCGTAGCGAGCGTAAATCACATCCAAGGTGATGGATATGGTGAAGTTAGTCAGCGTGATTAGATGAGGTCTGCATGAACTTCCTCCTCTCCGCCCGGGAATGCATAAGAAATAAGAATGAGTAATGTTTGAGAGACGTGAGATAACGTGACAATGAAGCAGCGGAGGTTGGTCAAAGTGGTGTCCACGTATGAGAGCTTCACGACCTCCCAGTTTGAGCAGTAGAGTTTACCGATGTAGACGCCACAGAGCGGTAACCTAGCTGTTAGTCCCATCCCAATGCTACTTTCTAGCCATTAGAAAAGCCACATTACAAGAAGCAGTCCACACTTTTAGAGTAGTCATGATAGAGTGGTATTGTAACGGCTTGCAACATACCTGTCATATGCCAGCTGGTGAATTCACAGAAAGCAAAGGAGTAGATGACACATATCTGGGTCATACAGCCAATGTATGTTATCACATGAGAGTCAAATAAAAGGTCATAAAGTATCGTCGGGTAGAAAGCTGAAGCGCCATAGATACCATTAATACACAGATTACAGAGGAATAAATACATAGGTTCGTGCTACATTTTCTACAGAAAAATGGTAATGATCAGTGTCAGATTGACAGAAATGGTGAAGAGGTATAGAGTGAGAGTCAATCCAAAGTAAATGTAACAGTATAACTTTAGTCCGTCCCCTCGCCCCGACCCGGGCGCGAACCAGGGACCCTCTGCACACATCAACAACAGTTACCCACAAAGCATCGTTACCCATCGCTCCACAAAAGCCACGGCCCTTGCAGAGAAAGGGGAACCACTACTTCAAGGTCTCAAAGCGAGTGACGTCACCAATTGAAACGCTATTAGCGCGCACCACCGCTAACTAGCTAGCCATTTCACACCGGTTACATAAATATGTCACGTTCAGTCCATGCAGCACAAACACTATCTCCTGGGAGGAGTTTAACACCATTTTTTTTGGCACCTTGCTCCATTTTGAACAGAACTTGTTTAGAGCATGGCCATTTTCCTAATTGGAAATTTGGACCACATTGTTTAAGTTTTTCTTTGTCTTTAAAGGCTTTCCACAAAATGCACAGATCTCAGCCAATTTTAGCACTTGTTTTTTTTACCACTGCTCAGCTCGAGCAGTCTTAAAGGGCTAGACTTTGGTAGTAGCTAGTTTTTGCATTAATTAATTCTTAAATAAAATGTTATGAAAAACATTTCAATTGCAAAATGCACTGTAAAATATTGTCAGAGCGTATAAAAACTGGTCTTTGTAACAAAGTACTATCTACCCCCCAGCGGACTGTTCACAGGCCTCATGGCCGATGACCTCTTGATTGGCACAACACATCCAACCAGGGGCATCATGCTCCCCAAAATGTTGAGGGGGCACTGATGAGCAAAATGTATATCTTTGAATGTACCCACAAGTGTCACGGAACTCGTCTGAAGTCGATAACTCTGATGTGCCAACTTATTTCTGTACCGCCCGAACCGTTTGACCTATCTACTAATACATTTATGACCCCACTATGGAAAGGGGAGACTCTCACAAACTCGATGGTGTTCTCTGTTTTGCTCAGTGTCACAGGACTCATCTGAAGGTAACCCATACAAACAAATGGAAGTACGGAGGTAGTTTTGTGCCAACAAAAATAAGGGGTTAAATATGTGTCCAAAAAAACACAAATATTTCCTTAGCTTTTGTCACGCCCTGGCCTTAGTATTCTTTGTTTCCTTTATTATTTTAGTTAGGTCAGGGTGTGACATGGGGAAGGTGTGTGTTTTTGTATTGTCTAGGGTGGTTGTATGGTTTAGGGGGTTAAGTAGAGTAGATGGGTTTGTGTTTAGTGTAGGTGTCTAGCTGTGTCTATGGTTGCCTGAATGGTTCTCAATCAGAGACAGATGTCATTAATTGTCTCTGATTGGGAGCCATATTTAAGACAGCCATAGGCACTAGGTTTATGTGGGTAATTGTCTATGTTGTACGTTTGTAGCTTGTGTGTGCACTTACGTCTATAGCTTCACGATCGTTTGTTGTTTTGTTTCAGTTTGTTAAAGTGTTCGTTGCGTGTTTTTTTCCCTTTCTCTAAAATAAAAGAGAATGTATTTTGCACACGCTGCGCCTTGGTCCAATCTCTCTCAGCAAGACGATCGTGACAGCTTTCTTATATCTCTTAGATATATGCCTAACACTTCAAAACCTTATTCGTTGTGATTTATTTTTGGATTGTCTTTTTTGACATTTACGAATGTGTTATTAGTTGCGTATCGATGAGCTGTAGTAATAAAGGCCAAATTCATTATTTTATTAAATAATTTGTCAATGTTTATTTTTCATATACCTAAAGATCCTACACCTGTAGTACACAGGCCTGACTAATATTAGGCTTAGTAATGACTGAAACACAATACCCTTATACCTGCAACTTGACAGATGGCCACTTGTTTTAGTCTTGCTGGAAATTGCAATCATTACAAAGATAACTCATTTGGGATTTCAGTGTTTTGAAATGCACTCTATTTATAGGGACTTTCTTCAAGGGAAGGTAAAACATTATATGTAATATTGTGTGTTTGAGATATAACATAAAGTGCATACCACATAGAAACGCAGAGACATTGGGATGTTAAGTAACGACTTGGATGCCTGTCCATTATCCTAATGCCTTAGGGTATGTAGAAGCTGGTCAATTGAGCAGGAAAACGTGTTTACTGTATTTGTTTGGCCGTCAGTCTTCAGAAAACAGGTCATTAGTCCACTGTATCTCTCAAGCAACACCTACCTGTGAGATCAGAGAGACTGAAATAACAACAAAGGTAGGCCTTGGTTACCGTCTCTTGCCTCTCGTTAGGCCAATTGAAGGGTTAGTCCCAGGGAGGTTTAGAGTGGCATTAGGCTTAATGTCCTCCCTTCAGACTGGTCTGATGTGAATGATGCAACAATATTGAACTGGGCCTAACAAGAAGTTGGCTGCACCGGAAAGATACTACAAACACATATTGTTGATCATACTATGTTGACCTGTGACCTGAGAGTGAAAATGATGATAAGGTCAAGAATATGTAAAATGGTGTTAGCTTCTCAAGCTTGATCTATCTGCTAGGAGAATAGAAAATAGAGACCTTTTCAACCAAAATGTTAAACTTTGGCTTGAACTGTGAGTCATCAAAGAGCTTTGTCACAACTACTCAATAGGGAAATTGGCATGTTCAGATATCTTGTACATTAACATATACACCTCAACTATAAAGATTATTAGAATCTATTCCTACACCATAATCATTGCATTTTGCCTAAATGTAACCAAATCTGGACAAACTAAAGTGATGACAACATGTGTCTCAAATGTAATAACTTTTTAAAACGTAATACTTGGTTGTTCATTTGAGCTGTTCCACAGCAGATTTGATATTGAGTCATATATCACACCAAATTGGGGAGAAACTATCTGTATTTTTTGATTATTTCACCTGCTGTAAATTCAATCAACTATGGAGATAGAACACAAAAGATTGTCATTGCAATACAGAACAAGATATTTGTAAATTTTGGAGGATACATTTTTTTATTTGACTAATTTTACAGTGGGAGAAAAACAATTTATTAAATTTAGTATATATTTTGTTATTAAATGTAAAATGTGTATTTTGATACATTTGTAGTTGATATAAAGTTCTACACTTAATCTTGAGAAAACTAAAGTGCATCAACCATTCAGGACAACTAAAAGCTAGGAAAAGGTTCAGCAATCTTTCTGTGCAGTGTTCTCAAGATTAAGCATTGATGGATGAATTCCATTTAACCTATACTGTATTATGTAAATTTGTTAAGACAATCAGAAATACTATCATCCCTAAATGGGCACATTTATAGGCCTACATTTGCACGCAAGCCAGGTAGACTAGTCATACTTCTATATGCGTAATAAGAGCATAGGTTGTGAGTTCTGCAAAACACATATCCACTCCGACATTGAGAACAGTAAATTATCGTAACCAAATAAACATTGCAGATTCCAAATTATGTGAATTAGCTGTAAATGTAGGCTACTACTGGTGATATTTGTAATGAGGAATTGATAGACATAGCAAACAATGCACACAATGAATACTCTTGAAATGGCGGGAGAGAGCCACAATCCCCATATTCTTGGACCGTGGCATCCCGCTGCCTCCTCAGTGGATTAGTCCACTGAGACAGGCGCAAATCAGATAGGTGTCTCGTGTGCCATAAATATATACAGTATATATATATATATATATATATATATATATATATATATATATTTGTGACTGCTTGACAAAAAAATAAAAATGTTTTCATTACAGACCCCATTTGTCATAAAGTATTCCATAAGGTACCCAGACCTTATCAAATTTGCACAGTACACCCTTAATCTAGTAATACATTATTTGACATTTCTGCCATCCATTGTGACATTGTGGGAGGATGACCAACCTTCCAATGAAGGTTAGCTGCTATAAATGCTATGGTTACACAGTTTCTTCTTATAATAGCCTCCAGTATCAACATTTCCAAGCAAACAAAAAAGGGAAAGTGAGAATCTGTAGACATGCTGAGACAAAATAACATAGTTTTGCCAGAATGTAGCCAGCTCAGATGAGGCATGACAAAGAATTGCCTTGAAGTACATTTATACATTATATTATCCAAGAATTATTGAACCAAGGTGTCCTTAGTCCAAAAGAATCGTTGCTCGGTTGTAGATTGTCGCCTTCAACGTTGGAATTAGCAGTAAACATTAGCCATGTGGCAAAGACGTGCCCAACTCCATAAAACGCAGCATAAATAAATATCCGAAAATCGCAATATAATGATATAAACTGATATAACTCGGTTTAATATAACAACATTATGATGTCTTTAACACCTATATCGAATAAAAACAGAGCCGGATATATCTAAGGGCTATAACCGGAGCATTCTAGAACGACAGCCAGAGATCCTTTCTGCGTCAGAGCGAAGAGGACAAAGGACGGACACCACGTTGCCAGGCCATTTATAAGCTCTCAGATCTGCCTAGAAACACCATTTCAATTCTCACTATTCGCTGACATCCAGGGGAAGGCGTATGCAGTGCATCTCAACCAATAGAAGACAGGCAAATTAATAAACTGACCTGGGAACAGCTTGCAGAATTCAGCATTCTCACATCCTCATAGGAAAATTCCTCCAACTCCAGTTCTGTTTCACTCACAGATATAATTCAAACGGTTTTAGAAACTAGAGAGTGTTTTCTATCCAATAGTAATAATAATATGCATATTGTACGAGCAAGAATTGAGTACGAGGCAGTTTAATTTGGGAACGAAATTATTACAAAGTGCAAACAGCACCCCCTATTGAGAAGAAGTTTTAAGGTGACTAAAATGTTGAGAGTGATTTCTCTCATTTGTGTCACTGTGACTTATCTCATTCATCTTCCAAATGTTATAACAGGAATGGCCAATCCTCTTCCTGGTGAGACATTGGGTAACCTAGCATATATTGTACAACAATATGCAAAGCTACTCTGTCAAGTGTGCTTTATTCTAAATACTCTCAGAAAATAAATTATGTCAATAATGCTTGTGGGGACAATACTGTCAAATCATTTATATTTTTTTAGGTTATTGAGTTCTAAAAATGCATCTTTCTATGTTCTTAACTTCTTTGGGACTGAGGGGCAGTATTGAGTAGCTTGGATGAATATGGTGCCCAGAGTAAACTGCCTGCTACTCAGTCCCAGAAGCTAAGATATGCTTATTATTGGTAGATTCGGATGGAAAACACTCTGAAGTTTCTAAAACTGTTTGAATGATGTCTTTGAGTATAACAGAACTCATATGGCAGGCAAAAACCCTGAGAAAAAATCCAACCAGGAAGTGGTCAAATCTGAAGTTTGTAGGTTTTCAAGTCTTTGCCTATCCAATATACAGTGTCTATGGGGTCATATTGCACTTCCTAAGGCTTCCACTAGATGTCAACAGTCTTTAGAACGTTGTTTCAGGCTTCTACTATGAAGGGAGAGCGAATAAGAGCTGTTTGACTAAGAGGCCTGGCAGAATGCCATGAGCTAAGTCAGGCGTGCAGCCGTGAGAGCGAGCTCTGTTCCTTTTAATTTCTAAAGACAAAGGAATTGTCCGGTTGGAAAATTATTGAAGATTTATGATAAAAACATCCTAAAGATTGATCATATACATTGTTTGACATATTTCTAAGAACTGTAATACAACTTTTTTGACTTTGTCTGGACCTAGTGCCTGCGCATTTGGATTACTGGACTAAACGCGCAAACAAAAAGGAGGTATTTGGACATAAATTATGGACTTTATCGAACAAAACAAACATTTATTGTGGAACTGGGATTCCTGGGAGTGCATTCCGATGAAGATCATCAAAGGTAAGTGAATATTTATAATGCTATTTCTGACTTTTGTTGACTCCACAATATGGCGGGTATCTGTACGGCTTGTTTTGGTGCCTGAGCGCTGCCCTCAGATTATTCCATGGTGTGCTTTCGTTGTAACAGCTTTTTTGAAATCTGACACAGCGGTTGCATTAAGGAGAAGTATATCTTTAATTCCATGCATAACACTTGTATTTTCATCAACATTTATGATGAGTATTTCTGTAAATTGATGTGGCTCTATGCAAAATCACCGGATCTTTTGGAAGCAAAACATTACTGAACATAATACGCCAATGTAAACTGAGATTTTTGGATATATGAACTTTATCGAACAAAGCATACATGTATTGTGTAACATGAAGTCCTATGAGTGTCCTCTGATGAAGATCATCAAAGGTTAGTGATTAATTAATTAATCTCTATTTGTGCTTTTTGTGACTCCACTCTTTGGCTGGAAAAATGGCTGCATTTTTCTGTGAGTTGGTGGTGACCTAACATAATCGTTTGTGGTGCTTTCGCTGAAAAGCCTATTTGAAATCGGACACTTTGGTGGGATTAACAACAAGATTACCTTTAGAATGGTCGAAGATACATGTATGTTTGAGGAATTTTAATTATGAAATTTCTGTTATTTGAATTTGGCGCCCTGCACTTTCACTGGCTGTTGTCATATCGATCCCGTTAACGGGATTGCAGCCATAAGAGGTTTTAATCACCACACACATTTTCCCCAATTTGAATATACACTGCTCAAAAAAATAAAGGGAACACTTATACAACACAATGTAACTCCAAGTCAATCACACTTCTGTGAAATCAAACTGTCCACTTAGGAAGCAACACTGATTGACAATAAATTTCACATGCTGTTGTGCAAATGGAATAGACAAAAGGTGAAAATTATAGGCAATTAGCAAGACACCCCCAATAAAGGAGTGGTTCTGCAGGTGGTGACCACAGACCACTCCTCAGTTCCTATGCTTCCTGGCTGATGTTTTTGTCACTTTTGAATGCTGGCGGTGCTTTCACTCTAGTGGTAGCATGAGACGGAGTCTACAACCCACACAAGTGGCTCAGGTAGTGCAGTTCATCCAGGATGGCACATCAATGCGAGCTGTGGCAAAAAGGTTTGCTGTGTCTGTCAGCGTAGTGTCCAGAGCATGGAGGCGCTACCAGGAGACAGGCCAGTACATCAGGAGACGTGGAGGAGGCCGTAGGAGGGTAACAACCCAGCAGCAGGACCGCTACCTCCGCCTTTGTGCAAGGAGGTGCACTGCCAGAGCCCTGCAAAATGACCTCCAGCAGGCCACAAATGTGAATGTGTCAGCATATGGTCTCACAAGGGGTCTGAGGATCTCATCTCGGTACCTAATGGCAGTCAGGCTACCTCTGGCGAGCACATGGAGGGCTGTGCGGCCCCACAAAGAAATGCCACCCCACACCATGACTGACCCACCGCCAAACCGGTCATGCTGGAGGATGTTGCAGGCAGCAGAACGTTCTCCACGGCGTCTCCAGACTCTGTCACGTCTGTCACGTGCTCATGTGCTCAGTGTGAACCTGCTTTCATCTGTGAAGAGCACAGGGCGCCAGTGGCGAATTTGCCAATCTTGGTGTTCTCTGGCAAATGCCAAACGTCCTGCACGGTGTTGGGCTGTAAGCACAACCCCCACCTGTGGACGTCGGGCCCTCATACCACCCTCATGGAGTCTGTTTCTGACCGTTTGAGCAGACACATGCACATTTGTGGCCTGCTGGAGGTCATTTTGCAGGGCTCTGGCAGTGCTCCTCCTTGCACAATTGTGTTGTTTAAGTGTTCCCTTTATTTTTTTGAGCAGTGTATATTCTGTATTCATATTCTGACAAAATGATTGTCTATAGTAATATTCTGACAATTCGAAATTATGTATTTTTACTGTCTTATAGGGAATGTATAATTTCAGGCAGTAACAGAAACAGAACTCCCAAATATGAGTGACTAACCTCCAAATAGGCAGAGTCAAATGAATTACACTTGTGATTGGACAAACCTTGCATCTTGGATTGACATATTGACTAGCCAGCCATTGATTGTAGCTTTGCTGGCCCTTCCCTCTTTGATGAAGTAGTGGTAGTGTTATCATTCTTTCAATTAGGCTAAGAGGATGAAAACTAGCTTCTATACAGAGCTTAATTTTGCAGTATTGCTGTCAACGGAACATCCTTTGGCTGTCCTGAGGCAGAGCCTGAAGCCATGGCAGTAGGGTTCGCCGGAGACAGCTGGCACTCTGTCCCTACTGTGGCCCGGGGCGGCACCAGCTTCAGTGGTATCCGGTGCGTCCTAACCCTGGGGTCCACTAGAGTAGAGGGGCGGCCCCGTGACCTTCCATCTCCCAGGGTAGGTGTGAGTATTCCAGTATCATCGTTTTCCGCCAAAACCCTAGTTCCCATTTCACTGCTGGCTGTCGCTCAAGTGTTGTCTCTACAACTCTAGAGGACTTTATCGACCAGGCCCTTGCCTCCTCCTTGAACTTAAAAACTTCTTGGCGCTACGGATCCCGTTACCGGGATCATTTTCCTAAACAACCACTGAATTGCAGAGCGCAAAATTAAAAAATAATCCTAAAAATATTTATAATCATGGAATCACAAGTGAAATATACCAAAACACAGTTTAGGTTGTTGTTAATCCACCTATCGTGTCAGATTTTGAAAATATGCTTTACAGCGAAAGCAATCCAAGCATTTGTGAGTGTATCAGTCAATGCTAGAACAGTTAGCCTTATATTAGCTTGGTCACGAAAGTCAGAAAAGCAATAAAATAAATCGCTTACCTTTGATAATCTTCGGATGTTGCACTCATGAGACTCCCAGTTACACAATAAATGTACTTTTTGTTCGATAAATATTTGTTTTATAACAAAAAAACGCCATTTGGATTGCGCGTTATGTTCAGAAAACCACAGCCTCGTTCCGTTCCTGAAAGGCAGACAAATTCCAAAAAGTATCCGTAATGTTCGTAGAAACATGTCAAACGTTTTTTATAATCAATCCTCAGGTTGTTTTTAACATACATAATCGATAATATTTCAACCGGACGGTAACTTACTCAATAAAAGAGAGAAAGAAAATGTCGAGCTACCCCTCTCGCGTGCAGGAACTAATCAAAGGACACCTGACTCGTTTTGAAAAATCTCGCTCATTTTTCAAAATAAAAGCCTGAAACTATGTCTAAAGCCTGGTCACAGCCCGAGGAAGCCATTGGAAAAGGAATCTGGTTGATACACCTTTAAATAGATGAGGGGCAGGCAACAGAACAGGGATTTTATTTTTTTAAAGCACTTCTGGGTTGGATTTCCTCAGGTTTTCGCCTGCAGAATCAGTTTTGTTATACTCACAGACAATATTTTGACAGTTTTGGAAACTTTGGAGTGTTTTCTATCCTAATCTGTAAATTATATGCATATTCTACGATCTGGGCCTGAGAAATAGTCCGTTTACGTTGGTAACATTATAAAAATAAAAAAATAAAATCTGGCCCCTAGCGTCAAGAAGTTAACTTCATACCCCCTCTCCTTTTCCTGTCCAAGCTCTGGATATTTGACCATTGGGATCCGGCACAATTACGCATGTCACAGCACCACCTCACCCTCACAGTGGGACGCAAGCACCAGGAAAGCCTTCACTTCATCACCACCCGTACACAGTCATCCTCAGCTTCCCGTGCCTCCAACTTCATAACCCGACCATCTCCTGGTCAAAGATGAGAATCACCGCCTGGGGACCAGGATGCCAGAGGACCTGCTTTACCACACCCTGTGGTTTCACGTCAGTGGAGGGTCCTGTGAGTGTCCTCCAGCCCATCAATCGGTCCTCCAGTATCGTTGGCCCCGTGGTTTGGGATGTAGATGTGGACATCCGTCAGGCTCTGGAGGGAACCCGCAAATGCCACCTACCCTCCAGAGCGCATCTATGTCCCCACAGGGGAGAAGAGAGATCGGTTGTTGACCTGGGTACACACATCCCTTGCTTTTGGACACCCAGGTATCACCCCGCACCATCTAATCCATCTCCGATAAATACTGGTGGCCCACCTTGGCACAGGACGTCGCCCACTATGTCAACTCATGTTCGTTATGTATTCAGTCCAAATCTACCCGACACGCTCCAGTAGGGAAACTACTTCCCCTTCCCGTTCCTCAGTGGCCTTGGTCACATCTGTCCATAGGATTTGTAATATATCTCCACCTTTCTGATGGGTTTGCCACTATTCTGGTTGGTTAACAAATTCTCTAAATCCTGCCGTGTTATCCCTCTCTGGTCTACCTACCGCTTTCCAGGTTGCTAAGGCACAGTAGGTCTTCCGGCACAATGGCCTTCCGGAGGACATCATTTCCGACTGTGGTCCCCAATTCACGTCACGGGTCTGGAAAGCCTTTATGGAGAAGCTGGGGGCCACGGTAAGCCTCACATCCAGGTACCGGCCTCAGTCTAACAGGCAGGTGGAGAAGACCAACCAAGAGCTGGGGAGGCTGCTGAGGAATCACTGCCAGGACCGGTAGGGTGAGTGGGCCCAGTTATTTCCCTGGGTGGATTACGGACAGAACTCACTTAGTCACTCCTACACTGGGCTGAATCCCTTCCAGTGCGTTCTGGGATATTAGCCGGCTTTGGCTACGAGGACTCTGGGCCAGACCGCGGCCCCTGAAGTTGATGAGTGGTTCCGGCGAGCAGAGGAGGTGTGGAACGACGCTCACATAAGGCTCCAGCCCACCGTCAGAAGGATCTGGCGGACTGCCACCGCAGTGAGGCTCCTGTGTTCCATCCTGGTGATCGCATCTGGCTCTCCACCAGGAACCTCCCTCTCCGCCTACCCTGCCGGAAGCTGAGCCCCCGGTTTCTGGGCCTCTTCAACGTCCTCCGGAGGGTCAATGATGTAACCTATAGTTTAGAACTCTCCACCAACTACCGGTCTCACCCTGCGACCAGGCCGGTGGTTCCTGGTCCCCTGGCTCACACCGTCCCCTGCAACACCCCTCCGCATCCCCTGGACATCAAGGGGACCCCCGCCTATGCTGTTAAGCCCCTCCTGGACTCCTGACATCGTGGGGATCGGCTCCAGTACCTGGTAAACTGGGAGGGTACGGTCCTGAGGAGCGCTCTTGGATCCACATCCAGGACACCAACATCATCACACCTGGGACTATCTCATGGCAAAAACCTCAAGGGGACAATGACAACTTCCCAAGAACTTCTTAAATACACTGCTCAAAAAAATAAAGGGAACACTTAAACAACACAATGTAACTCCAAGTCAATCACACTTCTGTGAAATCAAACTGTCCACTTAGGAAGCAACACTGATTGACAATAAATTTCACATGCTGTTGTGCAAATGGAATAGACAAAAGGTGGAAATTATAGGCAATTAGCAAGACACCCCCAATAAAGGAGTGATTCTGCAGGTGGTGACCACAGACCACTTCTCAGTTCCTATGCTTCCTGGCTGATGTTTTGGTCACTTTTGAATGCTGGCGGTGCTTTCACTCTAGTGGTAGCATGAGACGGAGTCTACAACCCACACAAGTGGCTCAGGTAGTGCAGCTCATCCAGGATGGCACATCAATGCGAGCTGTGGCAAGAAGGTTTGCTGTGTCTGTCAGCGTAGTGTCCAGAGCATGGAGGCGCTACCAGGAGACAGGCCAGTACATCAGGAGACGTGGAGGAGGCCGTAGGAGGGCAACAACCCAGCAGCAGGACCGCTACCTCCGCCTTTGTGCAAGGAGGAGCACTGCCAGAGCCCTGGAAAATGACCTCCAGCAGGCCACAAATGTGCATGTGTCTGCTCAAACGGTCAGAAACAGACTCCATGAGGGTGGTATGAGGGCCCGACGTCCACAGGTGGGGGTTGTGCTTACAGCCCAACACCGTGCAGGACGTTTGGCATTTGCCAGAGAACACCAAGATTGGCAAATTCGCCACTGGCGCCCTGTGCTCTTCACAGATGAAAGCAGGTTCACACTGAGCACATGAGCACATGTGACAGACGTGACAGAGTCTGGAGACGCCTTGGAGAACGTTCTGCTGCCTGCATCATCCTCCAGCATGACCGGTTTGGCGGTGGGTCAGTCATGGTGTGGGGTGGCATTTCTTTGTGGGGCCGCACAGCCCTCCACGTGCTCGCCAGAGGTAGCCTGACTGCCATTAGGTACCGAGATGAGATCCTCAGACCCCTTGTGAGACCATATGCTGACACATGCACATTTGTGGCCTGCTGGAGGTCATTTTGCAGGGCTCTGGCAGTGCTACTCCTTGCACAAAGGCGGAGGTAGCGGTCCTGCTGCTGGGTTGTTGCCCTCCTACGGCCTCCTCCACGTCTCCTGATGTACTGGCCTGTCTCCTGGTAGCGCCTCCATGCTCTGGACACTACGCTGACAGACACAGCAAACCTTCTTGCCACAGCTCGCATTGATGTGCCATCCTGGATGAGCTGCACTACCTGAGCCACTTGTGTGGGTTGTAGACTCCGTCTCATGCTACCACTAGAGTGAAAGCACCGCCAGCATTCAAAAGTGACCAAAACATCAGCCAGGAAGCATAGGAACTGAGAAGTGGTCTGTGGTCACCACCTGCAGAATCACTCCTTTATTGGGGGTGTCTTGCTAATTGCCTATAATTTCCACCTTTTGTCTATTCCATTTGCACAACAGCATGTGAAATTTATTGTCAATCAGTGTTGCTTCCTAAGTGGACAGTTTGATTTCACAGAAGTGTGATTGACTTGGAGTTACATTGTGTTGTTTAAGTGTTCCCTTTATTTTTTTGAGCAGTGTATATATTTTTAAAGCGCCTTTGGAGGGAAGGCGGTATCACATAACCAAGGAGCAGCTTGAGTGCCTCATAGATTGCCATATGACCATCAGACAAATGGCAGATGTTCTCATTGTGTCGCACTCTGTGGTCAAGTGGCGCATGAGGTAAGTTCGTAATTAAATAAAGCAATTGTAACACAAGAGGGAGATGTCTACATCCCCTCTAGATTTGATCACATTCCTGATTGATGTATCTTTTAGTGTTCTTTTTGTATTTAGTCATTTTCAGCTTTTCAGGTCCTACTCACTGTTGTCAGACGCTCAGCTGGATGAGAGGATCAAAGAGCTGATAGGGCAGAATGAAGAACTTGGTGCAGAGTCTGTGAGGGTACGCTTATGAGGAGAAGGTGTTCGAGTCCAGCGGGAGAGGGTCAGACAGAGTCTGATCCGTGTCAACCCCCAGGGAGCTGCGAGGAGAAGCCATGCAGCAGCGGCTACACCGGAGGCAGTACAGAGTTGCAGGCCCAAATTCTTTGTGGCACATTGATGGCAACCATAAGCTGATCCGGTAAGTGCATATGCTTAGGCCTCCTGATTACTACATGTTTTTACAAACTTAACATTGTAAAAAAAGAATGATTTTTCTGCTTATATGGTACCTTCAGAAAATATTTACACCTTGACTTTTTCCACATTATGTTTGTGTACAAACTGAATTTAAAATGGATTAAATTGAGACTTTGTCACTGGCCTACACACAATACCCCATCATATCAAAGTTAATTAATTTAAAAATGAAAAGCTAAAATGTATTGTGTCAATAAGTATTCAACCCCTTTGTTATGATAAGCCAAAATAAGTTCAGGAATAAAAATGTCACATAATAAGTTGCATGGACTCACACTGTGTGCAATTAGTGTTTAATAGGATTTTTGAATGACTACCTCATCTCAAGGCACTGTAATAATGTTATCAATAACAAAAACAGAATGGCTTCACTAGAAGAGAAAAAAAAGGTTTTGTATAACAAATGCATCTTGTTTTTAAGGTGGAGGATTGTTATCCATGGTGCTGTGGATGGTTACAGCAGACTTGTTGTGTTTCTGAAGGCCTCTGACAACAACAGGACCGCCACAGTCATGGAGTCATTCGAAGCAGCCATCACCAGCTACGGAGTACCATCCCGGGTGAGATGTGACCGTGGTGGTGAAAAAAAACGTATCTGTGCCTTCATGGAGCAATTCAGGGGTGGTGAGAGGGGAAGTGCCCAACCAGAGGATAGAGCGGCTGTGGGGGGACGTCTGGCATGGAGTCTCCAACGTTTACCTGACCTGTTCACCTTCTTAGAGACGGAGCAGATCATCGACATCAACAATGAGGTGGACCTGTGGGCACTGCACTTTGTGTACCTGCCACGGCTGAACAGAGATCTTGCTGTGTTTGCCAGTCAGTGGAACCACCATGGGCTGAGGACTGAACAACGGCAGTCACCTCTGCAGTTGTTCGTCTCAGGTTCCCTGGCAATGCAGAGGGCCAATCTGACAGCGGTAAGGGATTTGTTCTCCCCAAATTCAACTACCATCAGCTCTCAAGCCACCACCTCAGCGCCTCCTCCAACCACCACCTCAGCTCCTCCTCCAACCACCACCTCAGCTCCTCCTCCTACCACCACCACCACCTCAGCTCCTACTCCAACCACCACCACAGCTCCTCCAACCACTGGCACCGCAGCTCTTTATTGGTCGGAAGGGGTGATTGTGCCACAAATCCAGTTCACCATCAGCAAAACACAGGTGGAACTGTTGCGGACAATAAATCCATTGGAAGGCCCCAGAGGCAGCCTGGGAGTTGACATTCTACAGAGGGTTATAGCAGTTATATCTTCAGCGCCACTCATTCCTACTCCAACCTGACTTACTACACCCCTGATACTCCCCTACTGGGATGAGGGATTGGACGCTATATCTTCAGCGCCACTCATTCCTTTGAATCAGTTCATTTTAATAATACTATTATAACTATTATACATTTTATAATACTAACATTCCCCCTCTTTCACACACTGTATGATTTGGTATCTAGAAAAGTACGACAGACATCTTCAATTCTAAACGGATGGGGACCAGAGTTTAGACACAGGTGGCCTTAACAAAATTGAAGTACTTCTCCATTCCATTACGATTTTGTTTGGTCATATTTGGAGAGTGTCAGGTACTGTTAAGATATACGGCCTATGGTTATTGTATTTTTCTCTATGGCGCTTTAGCACAATATTCCATCTGCTGACACTATTTGTCTTCCACTCAGTACAACACGACCCAGGAGAGGCCTACTGCAAGCACTGGATTGGAGCCTTCAGAGCGTGCCTGCTGTGGCAGGACAACATAATATTCTGAATGGACATTATTAAAACAGAACTTACATTTTTGTAATGCCCAATCGGCACTTTTGTAAATTGTTAAAATAAATAATTGTGTGGAGAACGCCCTATAGTTAAAAAAATGTATTATGAAGATAGGGATTCGGTGGTTCGGCCCCGTTACATTTTATATCATTGTGATTAACAGCAACCTATTACAGTTAGTAACATAACATTGTTGACACATTGTGGCAGCTCAAATTATGTGGTTGAAGATGAATTAGTGCAGGGATCTCAACCTTGTACCTGGAGAACTACGGACTTGTAGGTTCACTCCAACCCTAATCTAGTGCACCTGATTTTAATAATTACCTGCTTAATAAGTTAATCAGGTTAGTTACAATTGAGGTTGGATTGAAAACCTACAGGATGGTAGCTCTCCAGGAACAGGGTTTGAGAGCCTTGGACTAATGGATCTAGTCCTTAGATCAATGCATTTGAAATTTGAGTCACTATGAAGGTGCAGTTCCCAGAAGTGGAGCTGTCACTTAATGCAATGGATGGGAAGCCTTATTTCATGTAGTTGTAAATAAATGATGTCTGAAGTTAATTTGTTCTTAATGTAGGACATCAAATGATCAGATTTGGATGAGTTGGCAGCAGTACTTCAGTCAATATCAGCAAAGGATATTGGTTATTAGTGAAGTGTCAGTAAAGTGTTTCTAAAAATACTAAACCTTAAAAACACCAAGACAAACAATATGGACTGTATAATTTAATATTAATGATCATTACGTGAACAATAACAGCCAAAATGGAAATACAGTGCATTTGGAAAGTATTCAGACCCCTTGACTTTTTCCACATTTTGTTAAATTAGAGCCTTATTCTAAAATGTATTAAATAAATAATGTAGCGTCATACCCAAGAAGACTCGATGGTGTAATCGCTGCCAAAGGTCCTTCAGCAAAGTACTGAGTAAAGGGTCATAAATGTAATTATTTTTATTTTTTTTACATGTGCAAAAATTTCAGCCTGTTTTTGCTTTGTCATTATGGGGTATTGTGTGTAAATTGATGACGGGGGGGAATTATTGTATCCATTTTTGAACAAGGCTGTAACGTAATAAAATGTGGAAAAAGTCAAGAGGTCTGAATACGTTCCGAGTGCTCTGTACAAACAATACAGATGTAAGTAGATAAATGCTTAAATGTTGATGTGCAGTTACATTTTCAAACAATCTATTGCTACTGTAGTTTAGTGCTACTAGATACAATTATGTATCGTAAAAATATGTTTTTATGCAACACTGAAATGTGGGGAATTCACAATACCGGAGGTCATGAATTCCCTAAAGGCATTTTAGGTGCTATGAAGAGGGAGCCTTAGTGTCACAGCACACGCGTTTGCCTCTGGGTACTTTTTCTTCTGCTGCCCAGCGAGACGCTCTCGCGCTGTGTGGAGGAATTCGATGGTCGAGGTGTCCTCAATCCCAAGGGGTGGCACCACCGTTGCCCCAGTAGCAAACTCCAACACCATCGCCACTGTTAAAGGAGGACATTCTCCATTTGAGGAGTACACAGTAAAACATTTAAAATACACATTTAAATCACAAAATTTAATAATATACAGTTACCGATAAACTGGAGCAATTTACTATTTTACCTTGCACCTCAGCCAGCCAGCTGAACCAGTGGCAGATGGTGTCTGTTACGGCTGATTTCCTCCTCTTCGTCTGAGGAGGAGGTGTAGGGATCGGACCAAAACGCAGAGTGGAAAGTGTCCATGTTTTATTAACAATTAAACTGAACACTACACGAAACAAAATAACAAAAGATAATCTAACCGACAAACAGTCCCGTGTGGCACAACTACATACACGGAAGACAAACACCCACAACCACACGTGAAACCCCGGCTGCCTAAGTATGATTCTCAATCAGGGACAACGATTGACAGCTGCCTCTGATTGAGAATCATACCAGGCCGAACACAAAAAACCCAACATAGAAAACACACAGACAACCCACCCCCACTCACGCCCTGACCATACTAAATAAATACAAAATAAGGGAAAATAACGTCAGGAACGTGACAGTGTCGTTCTCCAAACACCGCTGGTTGCCGCCAGGTATGGAATAGGTTACTTTAAACAGGTCCCGCTGGTCCCTGGCAGTGGGAGGCTTTATGGAGTCCACAAAAAGTACTCGGAAGCTGTCCGGGTGGTTCCCCAATGCCTCGAGCAGCCCAAGAGAGTTGAGACCATATTTGAACCTGTCATGGTTTAGACAGTATGTATATTTAAAATAAGTGTTAAGGACAATATAGTGATGTGTATTGATTTAGGGGGGTCGACTGATTAAAAATTATTATGTTAGAGGAGGTAATGACAAGTTCTTCTTAGCCCCTGCATTAAAGTTTTTGCGTTGAAATGCATACAGGCTACTGTTTAGGATGTTGCCCCTGTGGACATTTATCATTTTAGCGATGGGGCAGTGGTCCACTCGGCTCCAGAGCGTACGTAAAATGGTTTTATGTCCATTCTGGGGGGGGGCTCATTCAAAATGTATGACAAATCGAATAAGGATTGATCCTAAGGGAAAATACACTGACATTAAGGTTTTAAACTCACTTAGTCTCTGGGTCCGATGATGGAGGTGAAGATGAGGGAGAAGGAGAAAGTGAGTTAGAAGGTGAGGGGTGAAAAGAAGAAAAGTTTGGTGATGAAGGAGGTGAATGGAGAGGAGAGGAGGCTGGCGAGAGGTGAGGAGAGGGGACAGGCGAGAGGTGAGGCGATAGGATTGCCTGTAAATGGACAGAAACAACCACACAAAGGTTATAACTATCAAGTAGTTCAAATGTAGTCCGATACAAACATCAAATATATTATTATTAGGTATTGTCATGCTAGTCACCTGCACAACCTCCACAGACAACCACAACACATAGTGTTGTTGACTCCCGAATTCCATGGTCCTCCAATGACCCGTTAATCGTGCTCTTCAGGGTTGCGAAGCCCGCTGCTGCCTGGAGGGTAAAGACCTCACTCGAGGCATCATCCTCCCCCACAAAATCAAACAACATCTATATAACAAAAGACCAACATTAATAATTGTAATTCAACCTGAAATGTACATTTATAGTAGTGAGTTTATCAACAAGTAAATTAATGACTTACCTGAATGGATTCAGAGAGCCGGAATCTCCTAATCCGCTCCCTCCCATCCTGGTATTTGATCTTAAAGGACCCTCCATCAGGCTCCTCTGGATGAGAGATCACCCTCTGTCTTCTCTCCTCTGTTGACTACAACATGCATTACTGTTAGTGTTAAGTTACAAATATATTTATACCACAGCATTGTTGAATTCTAGAATGGGCATTAAAACCAGTTCAGAAAGAAAACGGCACGTAGAAATACATTTTTACCATGTATTAAGCAATGAATAATACAAGCCGTGGCGATATAGGCTCTGCTTATTCAGGGTAGCTCACTGCCCAAGCAAAGCGTCAATATAAAATAGCCTACAGGCAGTGAGTGCGATAAGCTATACCAATGCCCCCGGCAGGAACACATAACCTAACAGGTGGAGGCTGAGGTGATGGTTGGAGCAAGAAGCCAGTGCATAGTAGCAGTAGCAGCAGGATTTCTGCCGATAAATGTGTGCTTTAGTATTATTTTCTTTGGTAACTGTAGTATAAGCAGGATAACCGTCTCCTTTCTGTACATTACCTTGGAAAAATTAACTCCACCTTGTCCCGCTGCATCGTCCATTATTTCCAAGGTAATGTAAAGAATGTCTGCATTTATCCCTTACATAATATACAGATGATATCAACTTGGTGAAATCCCTTACCTTCCTCCGCCTGCTCTCCCACTCCTCAAAACGATGACATTTCATCTCCTGTGGCAAAAATAAGTATTGAATTCATCTGTTTTGTGTATGAAAATGTAAGTGTTTCCTGTTGGAATGCCGTTGATGTGTGATCTGAACAGATTTACTAAGCTATATCATATAAATACTTTCTCCTGGTCTGCAGCCAGAGAGAGATGGTAGGCCTCGTCTTGGAGACGCCGTATCTCCCGCATTTCCTCTAGAGACTGAAATCAATAGAGGTACAGTAATAAATAAAGCCATTCTGATTGTTACGTTACAATGACAATCCTATAACTAATATTATACTTTATAATTTGATGCTAAAAGTGGAAGAAGTAATTTAACGTTCCAAACCTCTAGCTAGTGTCATTGAAGCTTGTGGTGTGGCAACAGGGAGGCCTATCTCCATATGCGGAGTCTCTGTCTCTGAGGTTCTGTCCTCCCTTACAGTTTCCTTTAACATAAAAATACAAGAAATCACTAGTTGATCAATTACTTTATAACTTTTGTATACAGAGGGAAATCCAGTTTCTTTTAAAATTAATTCATTACCTCTGGCATTTATCACGTGACATAATAGAGCTCAATCTACCTCCCCCTTCCTAACACATAAGCTATCAAATACCCTCAATCTTAAGTACATGGCAGACCTCCCTAGCCCAGCTGATTTGATTGCAGCTGGACACATGCTGTCCAGCTGTAGGGGAATGAGCCTCCTCCTCCTGTCTGTCTTTAAAGGCCTCTACATTTGGATTCATCTGGGGGAATGTTCCACCAAAACCTTCAAGAAGCTGCTCTCCTCCTGACCATAATGCACTTTGATCTGCCTCACAGGATACTCTAAAGATACTGAGATATGGAAACATTATTTAAATCTAATAAAAATTGTCCTAATATAAAACAGGGAAACAGTCCATGATCTTTAAATCAGGGAAAAAAAACGTCAATAAGTCTATGTTTAATCACAAGATAGATTCCCACTTAGCTTACTTACAAAGCAAGCACTGTGCACCGCACCGTGTCCTCATGTACTACATGGATATAGGGAAAATTTACCTATCCTGTTCAGCTGCCGGATGGTAGGGTCAGCGATGAGGCAAACCCTCATAGTTATCAGCCTGCTTCTCTCGGTTTGCCATCTTTGGACTCCAGCATTATTCCGTCTCCTGAACGATTGAAATATGACAACGTATGAAATATGATAACGTGCAAACGTTATAAAAGTTACAATAATGACACTCAGCATAATCGACGCCGCCCAGACTCGCGCACCCCGCGGTAACGTTATCTGCTGCAATCATTAGCTAGCTAACGTTACTAGGTAGTTGTGCCGGTTAATGTTGACTTTTGCAAAATATTACCTAACCTACCAGAATTAATCCTACCTTTGAACCACCCGATCCCCCTGGGGTGGTTGTAAAGGTGGTTGCACTTGGCTGGCAAAACTTAAAAAGTGGTCTCTCATGTTTTCAAGGTTCGACATGAGTTAGTCGTTTGTTGGTGATGATGAATGAGAAGTTTTTCATATAGTGATTGGCCAACATTTGCATATAGTTTACATATTGTTATTTGACGTGTATCTTTTTGACACGCAAAGACCCAAACGGCGTTCCATAGCTGGAGGTGTAAAACACAAAAGGGGACATATTCGCATATGTTATGATCTTGTGAATGCTGGCTACATTCTCTTTTTGTTTGCTTGGAGGCTGGAGGCTGTTAAAAGAAGAAACTGTGTAGCCATAGCATGTATATCAGCTAAGAAATGCATTGCCATAAAATTGGAAGGTTGGTTATCCTCCCACAATGTCACAATGGATGCCTGAAATGTCAAATAATGTATCACTAGATTTGATTTATTACTAGATTAAGGGTATACTGTGCAACCTTGATAAGGTCTGGGTACCTTATGGAATACTGTATGACAAAATGGGTCTGTAATGAAAACATTAGATTTTTTTTTGTCAAGCATATATATATTTTTTATGGCACACAAGACACCTATCTGATTTGCGCCTGTTTTAGTGGACTAATCCATTGAGGAGGCCGCAGGGATGCCCCGGTCCAAGAATATGGTGATTGTGGCTCAGACGCACAAGGCATGTCTCTCTCCAGAATGAGCTCTCCCGCCATTTCATGGGTATTCATAACTTCATTGTGTGCATTGTTTACTATGTCTATCAATACCCCATTACAAATATCACCAGTATAGCCTACATGTACCGTTCATTCCCATCATTTCTAATCTGCAATGTTTATTTGGTTAGGTAATTTCTGATAATTCATTGAATATATTATTATTACAGTCATTTACCGTTCTCAATGTTGGAGTGGACATGTCTTTTGCAGAACTCACAACCTATGCTACACTCGTGAGAAACCTGTATTTGTTTATTTCATTCCATTTACAAGTTTTGTCAATTTTTTAAACATTTTTTTAAAACTCTGCTCTCAATGTTGAGTAAGACACCTGATTACCCATATAGAAGTAGGACTAGTCTACCTGTCCTTTGTGCAAATGTAGGCTTATAAATGTGCCCATTTAGGGATGTCTGATAGTATTTCTGATTGCCTTAACTCACCACCACTAATGAACTGTGGAGCTTCTCAAAGTAAGTTTTCTTCGCCTCAAACAGCAAAGAAACAAAGTCTGTTTCAAGAAACAATTGAGAATAACAATAGTTCCTCAAAGTATTTGAACAATATTTCCATATCTCTACCTTTCCAAAACCACTCAGCAAGAGGGGAAAAATGTAATGCTCTGATCCAATGGAAACATCATAAAATACCTGACCCAGATGATAGTTGATACAAGTCATGCATAGCCAATGTGATTTATAGGAAATACATTTTTATCAGGATATTGTTTTTATGTGTTGGCTTTATGTAGGCTATGTTTACATAGTTGGCAATTGCAATAAAAGTTACTTTTAGACTTGTATCATTTTAATTTAGATTAAGATTGTAGATAAAACACAGACAATGATTTTGAGATACAAAGATTATTATATATTAAAAGAAAATGTTCAACAATAATGTGCATATGACAATTATTACTGGTAAGCAGATTGGTAGAAATTGTCAAATAAATTGGCACAAAGGTTGGGTGTATATATGGAAAAATATATATTTTTTAATTTATACAAATCCATTAGATTGAAAGAAAATACTACTCTTGGTTGACTAAGATTTTTTGGGGTTCGGGTAGAGTGAAATTTAGGGAGGACCCCCAGACCCCCTGCCAGGTGTTGTCCCCCCCTTCCTCTCCATTTCGAAAACAAAAGTTGCGCCCTTGGCGACAGGCATCAAGAAATGAGGCGCCATTTAACCTTGCAACAGTTTTGGCAGATTTTTACTTTTTTATTTGTTGACTTCTGATATCAGGAAGTCTCCCTGTTGTGTAAGATCATGTAACTAACGTTTCATATCAATGATTTTATGTGCATTACACTTTCTAAAAACTGCCCTTCGAATCTGCTGGAGGTTAAGTCCATATATGAGAGGGTTAAAGACAGGTGGTATAATAAGGAATTGTACGGCCATTGCGTTACGCATATTTAGCGTAATATTTACATTACTATTCCATCCTTGCAGATTGTCAAACAGGGTCACTGTGATGAAAATAAATATTGTTATTAAATGTGGCACACATGTCTGTGTGAACTTAATCCTTCCCTTAGCTGATTTTACACAATTTCTTACAATCTGACAGTAAGAACATACAATGAATAGTAACTGTAAAACATGAACCACTAGTATAAATTTGTTCAAAATCTGATTGATGGTAGTGGGTAAACAAGCATGTTTCAGTATAGACGGAATGTCACAGAAGAGCTTATCAATACGAGATCCACACAAAGGAAGTCTGACGGTTAAACTAACTACAATGAGTCCTATAAATAAAGGATAAAACCAAGAAAATAAGAGTAACTTTCTAACAGTTAAAGATGTCACAATGGTATGGTATAGTAGTGGTCTGCATATTGCCACATACCTGTCGTAAGACATCACTGTTAGAGTAGACATTTCACACATGACAGATGTGTATATTACATAGGCTTGAGTCAAACATTCACCATAAGATATCACCTGAACATCTGACTGAAGGTCCAGTAACAACTTGGGGTAGAAACCAGCAGTTCCATACAATCCATTGACACATAGACTACACAGAAAGATATACATGGGCTCATGGAGGCCTTTCTCCTGAATGATTGTTATGATCAGAGTCAGATTCACAGTGATGATGAGAAGATATGTGATAAGAGACAAGATAAAATATACTGATTTGTTGTTAAATGTCTCTTGTAAGCCAAAGAGATAAAATAACTTGACTTGGGTTGAGTTCTCCATAGCTTTTGTTACTTTTCTTCCTCTGGTCAATGCAGCAATTCTTAGTCCTTGCAAGGCTTGAGTGTGTATGGATGTGAATAAATTCAAGTGTGAATCATTTGATTCTGTTTAGGCTCAGACTAAACACAATAGTTTTAACAAAACAAATTCACATCCTCCCTCAAACTCTTATAAAAAAAGATCCCGATATTACCTGTACATTATCAGACTTCGGAGGTGTGAAAGAAATTAAAAAACTTATGTCCATGAAATGTATTCTTGCTTGACAGAGGAGACTACTCCAATATCTTGATTTGCTAGCCTCTAAATATACCATAGTGTATGATCACATGGGATTGTAGTTTCAGTGTCAACATGTAACCACTCCATAGAGATGGATCTATATTGAGTTTATGACAAGCAACTAATTGGATTATATTTACTTTATTTATGTTTCAACCCAGCAAACAGGAGATGTCCTAAGGACATTCGGCAACGTTCCCATTAGGTCCCTTGAAGGCGGCGTTTCCCAAACTGTCCCAAGTGGTGCACGTGCATTTTTTTTCCCTAGTACTACACAGCTGATTCAAATAATCAAATCTGAATGATTAGTTGATTATTTGAATCAGCTGTTTAGTGCTAGGGAAAAAAACAAAACGTGCACCCCTTTTGGGTCCCCAGGTCAAAGTTTGGGAAATGTTGCTTTAAGGGTTTCAGCGAGATGTCATCCCACTGATGACTTTGTTCAATAGTCAGAAACTTTGTAGGAACATTAAAACATGACATTTACCTCGGGACCATAAGATGGCGTTCAGTACAGATACCGGTTTGGTCACAGTATAACGTTATTATAAGGTATACTGAACAAAAATGTAAACATAACATGCAACAATTTAAAAGACTTTACTGAGTTACAGTTCATATAAGGAAGTCAGTCAATTGAAATAAATTAATTAGGCCATAATCTATGGATTTCACATGACTGGGAATAGACCCTTTAAAAAAGGTAATGGTGTGGATCAGAAATCCAGTCAGTATCTGGTGATCACCATTTGCCTCATACAGCGCAACACATCTCATTCGCATAGAGTTGATCATGCTGTTAATTGTGGAATGTTGTCCCACTCCTCTTCAATGGCTGTGCGAAGTTGCTGGATATTGGCTGGAACTGGAACACCTTGTCGTACACGTCAATCCAGATTATACCAAACACGCTCAATTGGTGACATGTCTGGTGAGTATGCAGACCATGGATGAACTGGGACATTTTCAGCTTCCAGAAATTGTGTACAGATCCTTGCGACATGGGGCTGTGTATTATCATGCTAAAACTTGAGGTGATGGCAGCTGATGAGTGGCACGACAATGGGCCTCAGGATCTTGTCATGGTGTGTCTGTGCATTCAAATTGCAATCGACAAAATGCAATTGTGTTCTGTGTCCATAGCTTATGCCTGCCCATACCATAACCCCACCACCCTATTCACAACGTTGACATCAGCAAACCCGCTCGCCCACACCACACCATACACGTAGTCTGCAGATGTGAGGTCGGTTGGACTTACATCAAAATTCTCTAAAACAACGTTGGAGGCTGCTTATGGTAAATAAATTAACGTTAAATTCTTTGGCAACAGCTCTGGTGGACATTCCTACAGTCAGCATGCCAATTGCACCCTCTCTCAAAACTTGAGACATCTGTGGTATTTTGTTGTGTGACAAAACTGTACATTTTAGAGTGGCCTTTTATTGTCCCTAGCACAAGATGCACATGTATAATTATCATGCTGTTTAAACTTCTTATGGCTGCAATCCCGTTAACGGGATGATATGACAACAGCCAGTGAAAGTGCAGGGCGCCAAATTCAAAACAACAGAAATCTCATAATTAAAATTCCTCAAACATACATGTATCTTATACCATTTTAAAGGTAATCTTGTTGTTAATCCCACCATAGTGTCCGATTTCAAATAGGCTTTACAGCGAAAGCACCACAAACGATTATGTTAGGTCACCACCAAGCCACAGAATAAACACAGCCATTTTTCCAGCCAAAGATAGGAGTCACAAAAAGCACAAATAGAGATAAAATGAATCACTAACCTTTGATGATCTTCATCAGATGACACTCATAGGACTTTATGTTACACAATACATGTATGTTTTGTTTGATAAAGTTCATATTTATATTTAAAAAATCACTGGCACGTTACATTCACTAGTTCCAAAAACATCCAGTGATTTTGCATAGCCACATCAATTCAACAGAAATACTCATCATAAATGGAGATGATAATACAAGTTATACACCTGGAATTATAGATATACCTCTCCTTAATGCAACCGCTGTGTCAGATTTCAAAAAAACTTTATGGAAAATGCAAACCATGCCATAATCTGAGACGGCGCTCAGAAAAATAATAAAATTAGCCGCCATGTTGGAGTCAGCAGAAACCAGAAATGACATAATAAATATTCCCTTACCTTTGATGATCTTCATCAGAATGCACTCCCAGGAATCCTAGTTCCACAATAAATGTTTGATTTGTTCGATAATGTCCGTTATTTATGTCCAAGTAGTATACATATCCAAACGCTCGTGCATTACTTCGGACAAAAACTTCAAAAAGTTATATTACAGGTCGAAAAAACATTTCAAACTAAGTATAGAATCAATCATTAGGATGTTTTTATCATAAATCTTCAATAAAGTTCCAACCGGAGAATTCCTTTGTGTCTAGAGGAGCAACGGAACGCAGGTCGATATCATGTGGAATGCGCTTGTCCAGGAAATGGCTCTTGCCAGAAACCTGATTCATTCCCCTCTTATGCAGCCCCACAACACAGTAGAGGCATCAGACAAGGTTCTACAGACTGTTGACATCTATTGGAAGCCGTAGGAAGTGCAAACTCATCCATATCTCACTGTGAATTCAATAGGATCTTGGTTGAAAATCGACCAGCCTCAGAATTCCCACTTCCTGTTTGGATTTTTTCTCAGGTTTTTGCATGCCATATCAGTTCTGTTATACTAAAAAAAAACGCTGGTTGACATGACAAAGACGAACTGGCAACAGACACACAGAGAAACAAGGTATAAATACACAAGGGATAATGGGGAAGATGGGCGACAGCTGGAGGGGGGTGGAGACAAGCACAAAGACAGGTGAGACAGATCATGGTGTGACAATGTTGCTGGGCGCTATCGTCCTCCATCAGCACCAGCCTGTACCCTACCTGCCCTAAGCCCTGTCCTGGCCCCTTACACTAAGTCTGCATTTGTACTGCTAGGTGACCTAAACTGGGACATGCTTAACCCACTTGACCAAGTCCTAAAGCAATGGGACTCCCTAAATCTTTATCAGATTATTACCAATCCCACAAGGTATGACTCCAAACAACCAGAAAAGGCTACTCTTCTTGATGTTATCCTCACAAATAATCCTGATAGGTATCAGTCTGGTGTTTTCTGCAATGACCTTAGTGATCACTGTTTTACAGCCTGTGTTAGTAATTGCTGCTCAGTGAAATTATCTGTCCTGATTTGTCATAGACACTTTCTAAATAACTTTAATGAGCAAGCATTCCTTCATGAACTGGCCTCTGTAAAATGATATAGAATCAGCTTGATCCCCTCTGTCGAAGACGCTTGGACCTTTTTTGATATGTTCAGTGGTATCGTTAACCAACACACCCCCATAAAGAAGATAAGAATAAAAAACAGGTTCAGCCCCTAGTTAGACTGTGATCTTGCAGAGTTACTCCACCTCAAGAATTGCATTTAATGAAATGCTCGGCACACGCATACTCAGGCTGACTGGCTCTCGTTCAGGCAAATGAGAAATAAGTGCACTCAGGCTATCTGGAAGGCCAAAGTGAATTACTTTAAGGAGCAGTTCTCTCTCTGTGGGTCTTGCCCAAAGAAGTTCTGGAAAACAGTTAAAGACCTGGAGAATAAACCCTCCTCCTCACAGCTGCCCATGTCCCTTAAAGTTGATGATGTGGTTGTTACTGACAAGAAGCACATGGATGAGCTCTTTAATCACCACTTCATTAACTTCTCTAGGATAGGGGGCAGCATTTTCACGTTTGGATGAAAAGCATACCCAAATTCAACTGCCAGCTACTCATCCCCAGAAGATAAGATATGCATATTATTAGTAGATGTGGATAGAAAACACTCAGAAGTTTCTAAAACTGTTTGAATCATGTATGTGAGTATAACAGAACTTATTTAGCAGGCGAAACCCCGAGGACAAACCATTCAGATTTTCTTTTTTTGAGGACACTCTCTTTTCAATGGGATTTCATTGGGAATCCAGATTTCTAATTGACCTTCTTGCAGTTCCTACCGCTTCCACTGGATGTCAACAGTCTTTAGAAATTGGTTGAGGTTTTTTCCTTTGTGTAATGAAGAAGTACGGCCATCCAGAACGAGGGTAACTTGAAGTGTACTGTTAGATAGAGGCGCGTGACCAGAAAGCTAGCTACAGTTTTTTTAAATCCTGTATTGAACACAGATCATCCCGTCTTCAATTTTATAGATTATTTACGTTAAAAAATACCTAAAGTTGTATCACAAAAGTAGTTTGAAATGTTTGGACAAAGCTTACAGGTAACCTTTGAGATATTTTGTAGTCACGTTGTGCAAGTTGGAACCAGTGTTTTTCTGGATCAAACGCGCCAAATAAATGGACATTTTGGATATATATCGACGGAATTAATCGAACAAAAGGACCATTTGTGATGTTTATGGGACATATTGGAGTGCCAACAGAAGAATCTCATCAAAGGTAAGGCATGAATTATATCTTTATTTCTGCGTTTTGTGTCGCGCCGGGAGAGTTGAAATATGATGGACTGTGTTTGTTTGCTTGGTTGCTATCCTCAGATAATAGCATTGTTTGCTTTCGCCGTAAAGCATTTTTTAAATCTGACACGTTGGCTGGATTCACAACAAGTGTAGCTTTAATTTGGTATATTGCATGAGTGATTTCATGAAAGTAAAATTTTTATAGTAATTTATTTGAATTTGGCGCTCTGCATTTTCACTGGATGTTGGCCAGGTGGAACGCTAGTGTCCCACATATCCCAGAGAGGTTTTAAGAGAAATCAAGAGGGGGAATCAATCTCACAGTTTGTGGCTGTATTAAAACAGTTATCTGAACACTGTGAATACGGGCGAACAATGTGTGACACTATATGTGAACGGTTAGTTAGTGTGTGGCATGCGCAGCGAGGCAATTCATTAACAACTTTTGACTGAGAGTAACTTAACATTGTAGAGAGCAATAGAAGTGAGTACGTCAATGGGAATGGCAAATAAAGACGCACAACAGCTAAGCGCATCGACCCAAGTACATAACGTGTCAACGAAGTTAA
The DNA here is from genome assembly GCF_016432855.1 of Salvelinus namaycush. NCBI lineage: Eukaryota > Metazoa > Chordata > Actinopteri > Salmoniformes > Salmonidae > Salvelinus > Salvelinus namaycush. The sequence continues at coordinate 27,266,949 of NC_052329.1, forward strand.
AAAACAAAGCAGGAGGTGGCAAGCCATGCTATCGCTGTGGGAAACCATGTCACCAAGCAGAGGAGTGCAAAGACTTAGACTGCAGAAGTTGTGGAAAAAAGGGTCACATCAAACATATATGTAAAAATATAAAGAGACAATCAAACAAAAGTACTGAACAAAGGAAAAGCAACTTCAGAGAGTACAAAAATAAAGTGCATAAAATGGAGCGCACAGAGGATGAACAAAGTTATACACTGTCTGAAGTCTTTGCATGTTTTGTCCATTTCAGACATTGGATATGGATACTGGGTGACACCGCTACTGGATGGAAATGCAGTACGGTCGAAAGTGGACACTGGAGAAGCCATATCTTTGCTGTCTGAGGCTGTATACAAGGAGAAACTACATCACCTCACACTACAGCCCACAAAGATGACGCTGAAAACATACACCGGTGAGATTGTTCCAGTGAGAGGAAGTGTGATTGTTACGGTGGAGCTCAACAAACAGAAGGTAAAGCTACCACTCTACATTGTGAAAGGCAACCATCCAGCATTGCTAGGATGCATATGGCTGGAAAAGATCAAACTAAACGGGCAGGAAATTCACATGGTTGCAAAAGAGGACAAAACCTACAACGGATATTGAGTAAACATGCAGATGTGTTCAAAGGAGAACTTGGCAGTATGAAGGACATAACAGTTAAACTGTCCTTGAAACCAGACAGCATGCAAAAATGCTTCAAAGCTAGACCTGTCCCATACGCCATAAAACCAAAAGTTGAAATTGAGCTAAACAGACTAGTCGAGAGTGGAGTATTGGATCCAGTGAATGTTAGTGAATGGGCTACACCCGTTGTTCCAGTCATAAAAAAACATGCATCACTCAGACTCTGTGGTGATTTCAAAGTCCCCATTAACCCAGTCTTGACTGCTGAATAATATCCACTATCCCTCATTGACGACCCCTTTTCTGGCTTAGCTGGAGGACAAAAATTCAGTAAGATAGACTTATGTCAGGCCTATCTAAAGATACATGTGGATCAAGAGTCACAAGAACTGTTGACCCTAGTGACTCACAAAGGACTGTACAGGTACCGGAGGCTTCCTTTTGGAATCACCTCAGCTCCGGCCTTGTTTCAGAGACCTATGACCAGATACTGAGCGGGCTCACTGGGGTCCAATGTTACCTCGAAGATCTACTCATCACCGGCAAAGACGAGCAGGAGCACCTGAGAAACCTAAACACTGCACTACAGAGATTGGAGGAGTACGGTCTGAGAGTCCGGAAGGACAAATGCAAGTTTTTCCGGCCCTCAGTTGAGTACCTGGGCCACGTCATCGACAGCCCGGGGCTCCACAAAGCGCCATCGAAGGTGAAGGACATTGCGGAAGCTACATCCCCACAGAACGTGAGTCAGCTGGGATCATTCTTAGGACTACTGACATACTACGCAATGTTTGTGCCAAACCTAGCTAACATGTTAAAGCCAATGCATGAACTTTTGAACAAAATCAAACAGTGGAAGTGGACAGATAGATGTGAGGAGTCCTTCAAGAAAGTGAAAACAGCCTTAGCTCAGTCAGAGGCAGTAACCCACTTCAACCCCAACTTGCCATTACAGTTGGAATGTGATTCATCGCCTTATGACGCTGGTGCGGTTGTCTCACACATGATGCCATCAGGTGAAGAAAGGCCAATTGCTTTCGCATCATGGACCTTAAGTAAAGCTGAGACCAATTATGCACAGATAGTGTGAACCACTCGCCATTGTGTTTGGAGTTAAGAAATTTCATCAGCCACACCGGCATTCTGTCACTTGCAGCCAGCCGCATGCAGCGATGGGCATTATTGTTATCTGCTCACCAGTACAATATCAAGTACAGAAGGTCTGAGCAGCACTGCAGTGCAGACGGCCTCTCAAGGCTTCCCTTACCTGTCGCACACACTGAGCACTCCCAGGTTGAAATCTTCTACTTCTAGGACGTGACGAACGCCCCAGTTACATCTGTCCAAGTGAAAAAGTTCACCCACACTGATCCAGTGATGTCTGAGGTCGTGGACATTGTCACTCGTGGAAAAGAAGTAGAGATGTCGGACAGCCTACAACCTTACCTAGTGAGGAGAAACGAGTTTACAGTTCAGTTTGGATGTTGCTATGGGGTTTTCGAGTCATCATACCAACGCCACTGAGAAGGCAGGTGCTTGAAAAACTCCATTCAGGGCACTGTGGCATGGTGCGAGGTTTGGACGCAGCTAAGGAAGACAAGGTCAAATCATGTTTTGCATGTCAAAAGGAACAAGCCTCAGCTAGTGCCACTACACCCATGGGACTTCCCAGAGGAGCCTTCGCATCGAGTCCACATAGACTTTGCAGGTCCACTGGAGGATTGTATGTTCCTAGTCGTAGTTGACGCACACAGCAAATGGCCTGAGGTCACAGTGATGAAGAGCACCTCACCGGAGAGAACCATCAAAGAGCTACGGTCAATCTTCAGTCGCTTCGGATTGCCAACGCAACTCGTTAGCAATAATGGCCCCCAACTGGTGACTGAAGAATTCTGGTCATTCATGAAAGCAAAAGGAATTCAGCACATCAAGTCAGCGCAACATCAAGTCATAACCCTGACACGAACGACCTCGCTGAAAGGTTTGTCCAAACGATGAAGCAAGCTTTAAAATAATCACAAGGGAACGGTCTTCCTGATAACCTACAGAAACACTACCCACGCTACAACCAAAGTGGCACCAACGTCAGCCTTGATGAAAAGACAGCATCGCACGCGACTCGACCTCCTGAGAGCTCCAATGACTAAACAGGTTGTACAGACACAACAGAGAGCACAGTTGGAGAGACGGAGCAAAGCAAAAGAAAGAAGCTTCATAGCTGGAGAGAGAGTTCTTGCTCGGAACTACTGCAAAGGTCCAAAGTGGATACCAGCAACAGCGGTCGCACAAACGGGGCCCTGTGTCCTACACAGTTCACACACCGGAAAACATAATCTGGAGGAGACACGTGGATCAACTGTTGCCAGGAACCAACCTCAGAGATGACTCCTGTCAAGTGACAAACCAAGATCAGCTACTGGAGACCTACAGTTGAAGTCAGAAGTTTACATACAGTTATGTTGGAGTCATTAAAACTCTTTTTCAACCAGTTCACAAATTTCTTGTTAACAAACTATAGTTTTGGCAAGTTGGTTAGGACATCTACTTGGTGCATGACACAAGTAAATTTTCCAACAATTGTTTACAGATTACTTCTCTTATAATTCACTGTATCACAATTTCAGTGGGTCAGAAGTTTACATACACTAAGATGACTGTGCCATTAAACAGCTTGGAAAATTCCAGAAAATTATGTCATGGCTTTAGAAGATACTGATAGGCTTTAGAAGATTCTGATTTGAGTCAATTGGAGGTGTTCCTGTGGATGTATTTCAAGGCCTACCTTCAAACTCGGTGTCTCTTGCTTGACATCATGGGAAAATCAAAAGAAATCAGCCAAGACCTGAGAAAAAAAATTGTAGACCTTCACAAGTCTGGTTCATCCTTGGGAGCAATTTCCAAACACCTGAAGGTACCACTTTCATCTGTACAAACAATAGTACACAAGTATAAACACCATGGGACCACAAAGCCATTATACCGCTCAGGAAGGAGACATGTTCTGTCTCCTAGAGATGAATGAACAAAAGCAAAGGACCTTGTGAAGATTCTAGAGGAAACAGGTACAAAAGTATCTATATCCACAGTAAAATGTGTCCTATATCGACATAACCTGAAAGGCCGCCTCAGCAAGGAAGAAGCAACTGCTCCAAAACGGCCATAAAAAAGCCAGACTACGGCTTGCAACTGCACATGGGGACAAAGATCATACTTTTTGGAGAAATGTCCTCTGTTCTGATGAAACAAAAATGGAACTGTTGGCCATAATGACCATCGTTATGTTTGAGGGAAAAAGGGGGAAGCTTGCAAGCCGAAGAACACCATCCCAGCCGTGATGTACGGGGGTGGCAGCATCATGTAGTGGGGGTGCTTTGCTGAAGGAGGGACTGGTGCACTTCACAAAATAGATGGCATCACGAGGAAGGAAATTATGTGGATATATTCAAGACATCAGTCAGGAAGTTAAAGCTTGGTCTCAAATTGGTCTTCCAAATGGACAATGACCCCAAGCATAGTTCCAAAGTTGTGGCAAATGGCTTAAGGACAACAAGTCAAGGTATTGGAGTGGCCATCACAAAGACCTGACTTCAATCCTATATAAATTTGTGGGCAGAACTGAAAAGCTTGTACGAGCAAGGAGGCCTACAAACCTGACTCAGTTACACCAGCTCTGTCAGGATGAATGGGCCAAAAATTCACCCAACTTATTGTGGGAATCTTGTGGAAGGCTACCTGAAACGTTTGACCCAAGTTAAACAATGTAAAGGCAATGCTACCAAATACTAATTGAGTGTATGTACACGTCTGACCCACTGGGAATGTGATGAAAGAATAACCTGAAATAAATACTTCGCTCTACTATTATTCTGACATTTCACATTCTTAAATAAAGTGGTGACCCTAACTGACCTAAAACAGGGACTTTCTTTACTTGGATTAAATGTCAGGAATTGTGAAAAACTGAGTTAAATTGTATTTGGCTAAGGTGAATGTAAACTTCAACTTCAACTGTACCATGACTACGAGCCGGCCCCTTGAACATCCACTGCAGTAACCTACACATTTGGAAAGTCCTCCTCACCCCCCGAACCAGCCAGAGTGCCTAGTCAGGGTACTGTTGCACCCCAGTCTGGGCATACACCATCACCACTCAGACTCAGAGACAATGTGAATGTAGACTCACCTGTACGTCGTCACTTCCTGTTGAATTTGCAGACGTGTTGCAGTGCGTTTTGTTGCTGTGTGTTTTGCTGCCAACTTTACTTTGCTAACTGACAACTTTACGTTTTGTTTTCTTTTATATTTTTAGTTTTTCCATCGCAACTTTTTTCCCTCATTCAACTTTTTCGCTCCGGACGCTTTATCTGGACATGGTTCGTCAACACCTTCAACAGCCGAAGCTAAGTAGTAACATTAACATGATGTCTTCTAATTGCAGTCGCTGTACTCATAATATACAGGAGAACGATCGCCTTACGGCGAGAATAGCTGTGCTACAAGCCCAGCTTCAGACGCAATCGTTAGGCAAGGGTATTTTCAGTGTAGGAAAGGAAGAAACAGCGTCTGTGCCACCAGTAAGTACAGATAGTAACGTTAGTATAAACCCTCCCGCACAGTCCCCGCAGCCGGACAACTTTCTCATGGCTTCTGGAGGGAAATGCTGTAGGAATGCTCAACTGGTGTCGCTCATTCAGCCGACAGGAACTTTCAACCGGTTCTCCCCATTATGTAGCGAGTCGGAGTCTGAGTCTGAGTCTTCTCGTCTCTACTCCTCCCGTTACGGGGTCTGAGACGCCGAAGGCTCCCACCATTAGCTCTGACAAATTGAAAACCCTAGTCATTGGCGACTCCATTACCCGCAGTATTAGACTTAAAACGAATCACCCAGCGATCATACACTGTTTACCAGGGGGCAGGGCTACCGACGTTAAGGCTAATCTAAAGATGGTGCTGGCTAAAGCTAAATCTGGCGAGTGTAGAGAGTATAGAGATATTGTTATCCACGTCGGCACCAACGATGTTAGGATGAAACAGTCAGAGGTCACCAAGTGCAACATAGCTTCAGCGTGTAAATCAGCTAGAAAGATGTGTCGGCATCGAGTAATTGTCTCTGGCCCCCTCCCAGTTAGGGGGAGTGACGAGCTCTACAGCAGAGTCTCAGCACTCAATCGCTGGTTGAAAACTGTTTTCTGCCCCTCCCAAAAGATAGAATTTGTAGATAATTGGCCCTCTTTCTGGGACTCACCCACAAACAGGACCAAGCCTGACCTGCTGAGGAGTGACGGACTCCATCCTAGCTGGAGGGGTGCTCTCATCTTATCTACCAACATAGATAGGGCTCTAACTCCTCTAGCCCCACAACGAAATAGGGTGCAGGCCAGGCAGCAGGCTGTTAGCCAACCTGCCAGCTTAGTGGAGTCTGCCAATAGCACAGTCAGTGTAGTCAGCTCAGCCATACCCATTGAGACTGTGTCTGTGCCTCGACCTAGGTTGGGCAAAACTAAACATGGCGGTGTTCGCCTTAGCAATCTTATTAGGAGAAAGACCTCCTCCATTCCTGCCATTATTGAAAGAGATCGTGATACCTCACATCTCAAAATAGGGTTACTTAATGTTAGATCCCTCACTTCAAAGGCAGTCATAGTCAATGAACTAATCACTGATCATAATCTTGATGTGATTGGCCTGACTGAAACATGGCTTAAGCCTGATGAATTTACTGTGTTAAATGAGGCCTCACCTCCTGGTTACACTAGTGACCATATCCCCCGTGCATCCCGCAAAGGCGGAGGTGTTGCTAACATTTACGATAGCAAATTTCAATTTACAAAAAAAAAAATGACGTTTTCGTCTTTTGAGCTTCTAGTCATGAAATCTATGCAGCCTACTCAATCACTTTTTATAGCTACTGTTTACCGGCCTCCTGGGCCATATACAGCGTTCCTCTCTGAGTTCCCTGAATTCCTATCAGACCTTGTAGTCATAGCAGATCATATTCTAATTTTTGGTGATTTTAATATTCATATGGAGAAGTCCACTGACCCACTCCAAAAGTCTTTCGGAGCCATCATCGACTCAGTGGGTTTTGTCCAACATGTCTCTGGACCTACTCACTGCCACAGTCATACTCTGGACCTAGTTTTGTCCCATGGAATAAATGTTGTAGATCTTAATGTTTTTCCACATAATCCTGGACTATCGGACCACCATTTTATTACGTTTGCAATCGCAACAAATAATCTGCTCAGACCCCAACCAAGGAGCATCAAAAGTCGTGCTATAAATTCTCAGACAACACAAAAATTCCTTGATGCCCTTCCAGACTCCTTCTGCCTACCCAAGGACGTCAGAGGACAAAAATCAGTTAACCACTTAACTGAGGAACTCAATTTAACCTTGCGCAATACCCTAGATGCAGTTGCACCCCTAAAAACGAAAAACATTTGTCATAAGAAACTAGCTCCCTGGTATACAGAAAATACCCGAGCTTTGAAGCAAGCTTCCAGGAAATTGGAACGGAAATGGCGCCACACCAAACTGGAAGTCTTCCGACTAGCTTGGAAAGACAGTACCGTGCAGTACCGAAGAGCCCTCACTGCTGCTCGATCATCCTACTTTTCCAACTTAATCGAGGAAAATAAGAACAATCCAAAATTTCTTTTTGATACTGTTGCAAAGCTAACTAAAAAGCAGCATTCCCCAAGAGAGGATGGCTTTCACTTCAGCAGTAATAAATTCATGAACTTCTTTGAGGAAAAGATCATGACCATTAGAAAGCAAATTACGGACTCCTCTTTGAATCTGCGTATTCCTCCAGGGCTTAGCTGTCCTGGATCTGCACAGCTCTGCCAGGGCCTGGGATCGGGAGAGACACTTAAGTGTTTTAGTACTATATCTCTTGACACAATGATGAAAATGATCATGGCCTCTAAACCTTCAAGCTGCATACTGGATCCTATTCCTACTAAACTGCTGAAGGAGCTGCTTCCTGTGCTTGGCCCTCCTATGTTGAACATAATAAACAGCTCTCTATCCACCGGATGTGTACCAAACTCACTAAAAGTGGCAGTGATAAAGCCTCTCTTGAAAAAGCCAAACCTTGACCCGGAAAATATAAAAAACTATCGGCCTATATCGAATCTTCCATTCCTCTCAAAAATTTTAGAAAAAGCTGTTGCGCAGCAACTCACTGCCTTTCTGAAGACAAACAATGTATACAAAATGCTTCAGTCTGGTTTTAGACCCCATCATAGCACTGAGACTGCACTTGTGAAGGTGGTAAATTACCTTTTAATGGCGTCAGACCGAGGCTCTGCATCTGTCCTCGTGCTACTAGACCTTAGTGCTGCCTTTGACACCATCGATCACCACATTCTTTTGGAGAGACTGGAAACCCAAATTGGTCTACACGGACAAGTTCTGGCCTGGTTTAGATCTTACCTGTCGGAAAGATATCAGTTTGTCTCTGTGAATGGTCTGTCCTCTGACAAATCAACTGTACATTTCGGTGTTCCTCAAGGTTCCGTTTTAGGACCACTATTGTTTTCACTATATATTTTGCCTCTTGGGGATGTTATTCGAAAACATAATGTTAACTTTCACTGCTATGCGGATGACACACAGCTGTACATTTCAATGAAACATGGTGAAGCCCCAAAATTGCCCTCGCTAGAAGCCTGTGTTTCAGACATAAGGAAGTGGATGGCTGAAAACTTTCTACTTTTAAACTCGGACAAAACAGAGATGCTTGTTCTAGGTCCCAAGAAACAAAGAGATCTTCTGTTAAATCTGACAATTCATCTTGATGGTTGTAAAATCGTCTCAAATAAAACTGTGAAGGACCTCGGCGTTACTCTTGACCCTGATCTCTCTTTTGACGAACATATCAAGACTGTTTCAAGGACAGCTTTTTTCCATCTACGTAACATTGCAAAAATCAGACATTTTCTGTCCAAAAACGATGCAGAAAAATTAATCCATGCATTTGTTACTTCTAGGTTAGACTACTGCAATGCTCTACTTTCCGGCTACCCGGATAAAGCACTAAATAAACTTCAGTTAGTGCTAAATACGGCTGCTAGAATCCTGACTAGAACCAAGAAATTTGATCATATTACTCCAGTGCTAGCTTCCCTACACTGGCTTCCTGTTAAGGCAAGGGCTGATTTCAAGGTTTTACTGTTAACCTATAAAGCGTTACATGGGCTTGCTCCTACCTATCTTTCCGAGTTGGTCCTGCCGTACATACCAATACGTACGCTACGGTCACAAGACGCAGGCCTCCTAATTGTCCCTAGAATTTCTAAGCAAACAGCGGGAGGCAGGGCTTTCTCCTATAGATCTCCATTTTTATGGAACAGTCTGCCTACCCATGTGAGAGACGCAGACTCGGTCTCAACCTTTAAGTCTTTACTGAAGACTTATCTCTTCAGTAGGTCATATGATTGAGTGTAGTCTGGCCCAGGAGTGTGAAGGTGAACGGAAAGGCTCTGGAGCAACGAACCGCCCTTGCTGTCTCTGCCAGGCCGGTTCCCCTCTCTCCACTGGGATTCTCTGCCTCTAACCCTATTACAGGGGCTGAGTCACTGGCTTACTGGTGCTCTTTCATGCCGTCCCTAGGAGGGGTGCGTCACTTGAGTGGGTTGAGTTACTGACGTGATCTTCCTGTCTGGGTTGGCGCCCCCCCTTGGTTTGTGCTGTGGTGGAGACCTTTGTGGGCTATACTCGGCCTTGTCTCAGGATTGTAAGTTGGTGGTTGAAGATATCCCTCTAGTGATGCGGGGGCTGTGCTTTGGCAAAGTGGGTGGGGTTATATCCTTCCTGTTTGGCCCTGTCCGGGGGTTTCTTCGGATGGGGCCACAGTGTCTCCTGACCGCTCCTGTCTCAGCCTCCAGTATTTATGCTGCAGTAGTTTATGTGTCGGGGGGCTAGGGTCAGTTGGTTATACCTGGAGTACTTCTCCTGTCTTATCCAGTGTCCTGTGTGAATTTAAGTATGCTCTCTCTAATTCTCTCGTTCTCTCTTTCTCTCTGAGAACCTGAGCCCTAGGACCATACGTCAGGACTACCGGGCATGATGACTCCTTGCTGTCCCCAGTCCGCCTGGCCTTGCTGCTATTCCAGTTTCAACTGTTCTGCCTGCGGTTACGGAACCCCTACCTGTCCCAGACCTGCTGTTTTCAACTCTTAATGATCGGCTATGAAAAGCCAACTGAGATTTATTCCTGATTATTATTTGACCATGCTTGTCATTTATGAACATTTTGAAAATCTTGGCTCTCTCTAATTTTCTCCTTCTCTCTTTCTTTCTCTCGGAGGACCTGGGCCCTAGGACCATGCGTCGGGACTGCCGGCCGTGGTGACTCCTTGCTGTCCCCAGTCCGCCTGGCCTTGCTGCTATTCCAGTTTCAGCTGTTCTGCCTGCGGTTATGGAACCGCCACCTGTCCCAGACCTGTTGTTTTTCAACTCTTAATGATCGGCTATGAAAAGCCAACTGAAAATTATTCATGATTATTATTTGACCATGCTTGTCACTTATGAACATTTTTGAACATCTTGGCATAGTTCTGTTATAATCTCCACCCGGCACAGCCAGAAGAGGACTGGCCACCCCTCATAGCCTGGTTCCTCTCTAGGTTTCTTCCTAGGTTTTGGCCTTTCTAGGGAGTTTTTCCTAGCCACCGTGCTTCTACACCTGCATTACTAGCTGTTTGGGGTTTTAGGCTGGGTTTCTGTACAGCACTTCGAGATATTAGCTGATGTACGAAGGGCTATATAAAATAAAATTGATTGATTGATTGATAATGACCTGGTGGTTATAATAACCTGGGGGTTATAATAACCTGGGGGTTATAATGACCTGGTGGTAATAATCACCTGGTGGTTACAATGACCTGTTGGTTATAATGACCTGGTGGTAATAATGACCTGGTGGTTATAATGACCTGGTGGTTATAATGACCTGGTGGTTATAATGACCTGGTGATTATAATGACCTGGTGGTTATAATGACCTGGTGGTAATAATGACCTGGTGGTTATAATGACCTGGTGGTTATAATGACCTGGTGGGTGTGGTTATAATGACCTGGTGGTTATAATGACCTGGTGGTAATAATGACCTGGTGGTTATAATGACCTGGTGGTAATAATGACCTGGTGGTAACAATGACCTGGTGGTTATAATGACCTGGTGGTTATAATGACCTGGTTGTAACGGTAGTCCTCCTCCTCTTCATCCGAAGAGGAGGAGCATGGATTGAACCAAGGCGCAGCGTTTTGGAATGACATGATTTAATAGGACAACGAAAACACGAACTTGACTAAAAACTAACAAAACAACAAAACGGAGTAGACAAACCTGGACATGTGAACTTACATAAAACGCAGAACTCACGAACAGGAAAATGACTACACAAAAGACCGAACTCACAAACAAACCGAACAGTCCCGTATGGTGCGACAAACACTGACACAGGAGACAACCACCCACAACGAACACTGTGAAACAACCTACCTAAATATGACTCTCAATTAGAGGAACGCCAAACACCTGCCTCTAATTAAGAGCCATACCAGGCAACCCTTAAACCAACATAGAAACAGAAAACATAGAATGCCCACCCAAACTCACGTCCTGACCAACTAACACATACAACAAACTAACAGAAATAGGTCAGGAACGTGACATAACCCCCCCCTTAAGGTGCGAACTCCGGGCGCACCAGCACAAAGTCTAGGGGAGGGTCTGGGTGGGCATCTGACCACGGTGGTGGCTCAGGCTCAGGGCGAGGTCCCCACCCCACCATAGTCAATCCCAGCTTACATCTCCCCCTACAAATGACCACCCTCATATTACACCCACTTAACATCGAGACAAGGGGCAGCACCGGGATAGAGGGATAGCTCAGGACAGAGGGATAGCTCAGGACAGAGGGATAGCTCAGGACAGAGGGATAGCTCAGGATAGAGAGGTAGCTCAGGATAGAGAGGTAGCTCAGGATAGAGGGGCAACTCCGGACTGAAAGGCAGCTCCGGACAGAGAGACAGCTCTGGACTGAGGGGCAGTTCTGGACAAATAGCCGCTCTGGGCTGAGGGACAGCTCATGACTGGCTGACGGCTCTGGACGCTCATGGCTGGCTGACGGCTCTGGACGCTCATGGCTGGCTGACGGCTCTGGACGCTCATGGCTGGCTGACGGCTCTGGACGCTCATGGCTGGCTGACGGCTCTGGACGCTCATGGCTGGCTGACGGTTCTGGACGCTCATGGCTGACTGACGGCTCTGGACGCTCATGGCTCACTGACGGCTCTGGCAGATCCTGTCTGGTTGGCGGCTCTGGCAGATCCTGTCTGGTTGGCGGCTCTGGCAGATCCTGTCTGGTTGGCGGCCCTGGCAGATCCTGTCTGGTTGGCGGCTCTGGCAGATCCTGTCTGGTTGGCGGCTCTGGCAGATCCTGACTGACGAATGGCTCTAGCGGCTCCTGACTGACTAACGGCTCTGACGGCTCGGGACAGACGGGCGGCTCTAATGGCTCGGGACAGACGGATGGCTCAGACGGCGCTGGGGAGACGGATGGCTCAGATGGCGCTGGGGAGACGGATGGCTCAGATGGCGCTGAGGAGACGGATGGCTCAGATGGCGCTGCGGAGACGGATGGCTCAGAGGAGACGGATGGCTCAGACTGATCCTGTCTGGCGGAAGGCTCTGTAGGCTCATGGCAGACGGGCAGTTCATGCGGCGCTTGGCAGACGGACAGTTCAGGCGCCGTTGGGCAGACGGCAGACTCTGGCCGGCTGAGACGCACTGTAGGCCTGGTGCGTGGTGCCGGAACTGGAGGCACCGGACTGGAGACACGCACTTCAAGCCTAGTGCGGGGAGCAGGGACAGGGCACACTGGACTCTCAAAACGTACTATATGCCTGGTGCGTGGTACCGGCACTGGTGGCACCGGGCTGAGTGCACGCACATCAGGACGAGTACGGGGAGAAGGAACAGTGTGTACAGGGCTCTGGAGACGCACAGGTGGCTTAGTGCGTGGTGCCGGAACTGGAGGCACCGGACTGGAGACACGCACCATAGAGAGAGTGCGTGGAGGAGGAACAGGGCTCTGGAAACGCACTGGAAGCCTGGTGCGTGGTGTAGGCACTGGTGGTACTGGGCTGGGGCGGGGAGGTAGCGCCGGAAATACCGGACCGTGCAGGCGTATTGGCTCCCTTGAACACTGAGCCTGCCCAACCTTACCTGGCTGAATGCTCCCCGTCGCCCGACCAGTGCGGGGAGGTGGAATAACCCGCACCGGGCTATGTAGGCGAACCGGGGACACCATGCGTAAGGCTGGTGCCATGTAAGCCGGCCCAAGGAGACGTACTGGTGGCCAGATATGTAGAGCCGGCTTCATGGCACTTGGCTCAATGCTCAATCTAGCCCTACCAGTGCGGGGAGGTGGAATAACCCGCACTGGGCTATGCACACGTACAGGAGACACCGTGCGCTCTACTGCGTAACACGGTGTCTGCCCGTACTCCCGCTCTCCACGGTTAGCCTGGGAAGTGGGCGCAGGTCTCCTACCTGCCCTTGGCCCACTACCTCTTAGCCCCCCCCCCAAGAAATTTTTGGGTAGTACTCACGGGCTTTTCGGGCTTCCGTGCCAGACGCGTCCCCTCATAATGCCGGTTCCTCTCTCCAGTTGCCTCCGCTCTCCTAATCGCCTCCAGCTGTTCCCATGGAAGGCGATCTCTTCCAGCTCGGATCTCCTCCCATGTGTAGCAACCTTTTCCATTTAAAACGTCCTCCCATGTCCACTGCTCGAACTCACGCTGCTTGGCTCTGGATCGGTGGGTGGTTCTGTAACGGTAGTCCTCCTCCTCTTCATCCGAAGAGGAGGAGCATGGATTGAACCAAGGCGCAGCGTTTTGGAATGACATGATTTAATAGGACAACGAAAACACGAACTTGACTAAAAACTAACAAAACAACAAAACGGAGTAGACAAACCTGGACATGTGAACTTACATAAAACGCAGAACTCACGAACAGGAAAATGACTACACAAAAGACCGAACTCACAAACAAACCGAACAGTCCCGTATGGTGCGACAAACACTGACACAGGAGACAACCACCCACAACGAACACTGTGAAACAACCTACCTAAATATGACTCTCAATTAGAGGAACGCCAAACACCTGCCTCTAATTAAGAGCCATACCAGGCAACCCTTAAACCAACATAGAAACAGAAAACATAGAATGCCCACCCAAACTCACGTCCTGACCAACTAACACATACAACAAACTAACAGAAATAGGTCAGGAACGTGACACTGGTGGTTATAATGACATGGTGGTTATAATGACCTGGTGGTTATAATGACCTGGTGGTTATAATGACCTGGTGGTTATAATGACCTGGTGGTTATAATGACCTGGTGGTTATAATGACCTGGTGGTTATAATGACCTGGAGGTAATAATGACCTGGTGGTTATAATGACCTGGTGGTAATAAGACCTGGTGGTTATAATGACATGGTGGTAATAATGACCTGGTGGGTGTGGTTATAATGACCGGGTGGTTATAATGACATGGTGGTAATAATGACCTGGTGGGTGTGGTTATAATGACCTGGTGGTTATAATGTACTGGTGGTAATAATGACCTGGTGGTAATAATGACCTGGTGAGTGTGATTATAATGACCTGGTGTTTATAATGACCTGGTGGTTATAATGACCTGGTGGTAATAAAGACCTGGTGGTTATAATGACCTGGTGGTTATAATGACCTGGTGGGTGTGGTTATAATGACTTGGTGGTTATAATGACCTGGTGGTTAAAATGACCAGGTGGTAATAATGACCTGGTGGTTATAATGACATGGTGGTTATAATTTTTATATTTTTTATTTTATTTAACCAGGTAGGCTAGTTGAGAACAAGTTCTCATTTGCAACTGCGACCTGGCCAAGATAAAGCATTGCAGTGTGAACAGACAACAACACAGAGTTACACATGGAGTAAACAATAAACAAGTCAATAACATGGTAGAAAAAAGAGAATCTATATACAATGTGTGCAAAAGGCATGAGGAGGTAGGCAATAAATCGAATAATTACAATTTAGCAGATTAACACTGGAGTGATAAATCATCAGATGATCATGTGCAAGAAGAGATACTGGTGTGCAAAAGAGCAGAAAAGTAAATAAATAAAAGCAGTATGGGGGGTGAGGTAGGTAAATTGGGTGGGCTATATATCGATGGACTATGTACAGCTGCAGCGATCGGTTAGCTGCTCGGATAGCAGATGTTTAAAGTTGTTGAGGGAGATAAAAGTCTCCAACTTCAGAGATTTTTGCAATTCGTTCCAGTCGCAGGCAGCAGAGAACTGGAAGGAAAGGCGTCCAAATGAGGTTTTGGCTTTAGGGATGATCAGTGAGATACACCTGCTGGAGCGCGTGCAACGGGTGGGTGTAGCCATCGTGACCAGTGAACTGAGATAAGGCGGCACTTTACCTAGCATAGCCTTGTAGATGACCTGGAGCCAGTGGGTCTTACGACGAACATGTAGCGAGGGCCAGCCGACTAGGGCATACAGGTCACAGTGGTGGGTCGTATAAGGTGATTTAGTAACAAAACGGATGGCACTGTGATAAACTGCATCCAGTTTGCTGAGTAGAGTATTGGAAGCTATTTTGTAGATGACATCGCCGAAGTCGAGGATCGGTAGGATAGTCAGTTTTACTAGGGTAAGTTTGGCGGCGTGAGTGAAGGAGGCTTTGTTGCGAAATAGAAAGCCGACTCTAGATTTGATTTTGGATTGGAGATGTTTGATATGAGTCTGGAAGGAGAGTTTGCAGTCTAGCCAGACACCTAGGTACTTATAGATGTCCACATATTCTAGGTCGGAACCGTCCAGGGTGGTGATGCTAGTCGGGCGTGCGGGTGCAGGCAGCGAACGGTTGAAAAGCATGCATTTGGTTTTATTGGCGTTTAAGAGCAGTTGGAGGCCACGGAAGGAGTGTTGTATGGCATTGAAGCTCGTTTGGAGGTTAGATAGCACAGTGTCCAAGGAAGGGCCAGAAGTATACAGAATGGTGTCGTCTGCGTAGAGGTGGATCAGGGAATCGCCCGCAGCAAGAGCAACATCATTGATATATACAGAGAAAAGAGTCGGCCCGAGAATTGAACCCTGAGGTACCCCCATAGAGACTGCCAGAGGACCGAACAGCATGCCCTCCGATTTGACACACTGAACTCTGTCTGCAAAGTAGTTGGTGAACCAGGCAAGGCAGTCATTAGAAAAACCGAGGCTATTGAGTCTGCCGATAAGAATATGGTGATTGACAGAGTCGAAAGCCTTGGCCAGGTCGATGAAGACGGCTGCACAGTACTGTCTTTTATCGATGGCGGTTATGATATCGTTTAGTACCTTGAGCGTGGCTGAGGTGCATCCGTGACCGGCTCAGAAACCGGATTGCACAGCGGAGAAGGTACGGTGGGATTCGAGATGGTCAGTGATCTGTTTGTTGACTTGGCTTTCGAAGACCTTAGATAGGCAGGGCAGGATGGATATAGGTCTGTAACAGTTTGGGTCCAGGGTGTCTCCCCCTTTGAAGAGGGGGATGACCGCGGCAGCTTTCCAATCCTTGGGGATCTCAGATGATACGAAGGAGAGGTTGAACAGGCTGGTAATAGGGGGTGCGACAATGGCGGCGGACAGTTTCAGAAATAGGGGGTCCAGATTGTCAAGCCCAGCTGATTTGTATGGGTCCAGGTTTTGCAGCTCTTTCAGAACATCTGCTATCTGGATTTGGGTAAAGGAGAAGCTGGGGAGGCTTGGGCGAGTAGCAGCGGGGGGGGCGGGGCTGTTGGCCAAGGTTGGAGTCGCCAGGAGGAAGGCATGGCCAGCCGTTGAGAAATGCTTGTTGAAGTTTTCGATTATCACGGATTTATCGGTGGTGACCGTGTTACCTAGCCTCAGTGCAGTGGGCAGCTGGGAGGAGGTGCTCTTGTTCTCCATGGACTTTACAGTATCCCAGAACTTTTTGGAGTTAGAGCTACAGGATGCAAATTTCTGCTTGAAAAAGCTGGCCTTTGCTTTCCTGACTGACTGCGTGTATTGGTTCCTGACTTCCCTGAACAGTTGCATATCGCGGGGGCTCT
The DNA here is from genome assembly GCF_016432855.1 of Salvelinus namaycush. NCBI lineage: Eukaryota > Metazoa > Chordata > Actinopteri > Salmoniformes > Salmonidae > Salvelinus > Salvelinus namaycush. Next base: position 27,283,761 of record NC_052329.1, read on the forward strand.
TCGATGCTATTGCAGTTCGCCACAGGATGTTTTTGTGCTGGTCGAGGGCAGTCAGGTCTGGAGTGAACCAAGGGCTATATCTGTTCTTAGTTCTGCATTTTTTGAACGGAGCATGCTTGTCTAATATGGTGAGGAAGTAACTTTTAAAGAATGACCAGGCATCCTCAACTGACGGGATGAGGTCAATATCCTTCCAGGGTACCCGGGCCAGGTCGATTAGAAAGGCCTGCTCGCAGAAGTGTTTTAGGGAGCGTTTGACAGTGATGAGGGGTGGTCGTTTGACCGCGGACCCATAACGGATGCAGGCAATGAGGCAGTGATCGCTGAGATCTTGGTTGAAGACAGCAGAGGTGTATTTGGAGGGCAAGTTGGTCAGGATAATATCTATGAGGGTGCCCATGTTTACGGATTTAGGGTTGTACCTGGTGGGTTCCTTGATGATTTGTGTGAGATTTAGGGCATCTAGCTTAGATTGTAGGACTGCCGGGGTGTTAATTAAGCATATCCCAGTTTAGGTCACCTAAAAGAACGAACTCTGAAGATAGATGGGGGGCAATCAATTCACATATGGTGTCCAGGGCACAGCTGGGAGCTGAGGGGGGTCTATAACAGGCGGCAACAGTGAGAGACTTATTTCTGGAGAGATTCATTTTTTAAATTAGAAGTTCGAACTGTTTGGGCATAGACCTGGAAAGTATGACAGAACTTTGCAGGCTATCTCTGCAGTAGATTGCAACTCCTCCCCCTTTGGCAGTTCTATCTTGACGGAAAGTGTTATAGTTGGGTATGGAAATCTCAGAATTTTTGGTGGCCTTCCTAAGCCAGGATTCAGACACAGCAAGGACATCAGGGTTGACGGAGTGTGCTAAAGCAGTGAGTAAAAAAAACTTAGGGAGGAGGCTTCTGATGTTGACATGCATGAGGCCAAGGCTTTTTCGATCACAGAAGTCAACAAATGAGGGTGCCTGGGGACATGCAGGGCCTGGGTTTACCTCCACATCACCCGAGGAACAGAGGAGTAGTAGGATGAGGGTGCGGCTAAAGGCTATCAAAACTGGTCGCCTAGAGCGTTGGGGACAAGGAATAAAAGGAGCAGATTTATGGGCGTGGTAGAATAGATTCTGGGCATAATGTGCAGACAGGGGTATGGTGGGGCACGGGTACAGCGGAGGCAAGCCCAGGCACTGGGTGATGATAAGAGAGGTTGTATCTCTGGACATGCTGGTCTCAATGGGTGAGGTCACCGCATGTGTGGGAGGTGGGACAAAGGAGGTATCAGAGGTACGGAGAGTGGAACTACGGGGTCCATTGCAAACCAAAACAATGATAACTAGCCTGAACAACAGTATACAAGGCATATTGATATTTGAGATAGACATACAGTAAGGCATAAAGTGATTGCAGGTCTTGATTGGGAGAGCTAGCTAAAACAACAGGTGAGATAACAGCAGCTAGTCAGCTAACACAGCAACAGCAGGTAAAAATGGCGACGACTAGGCAGAGAGGGTCGGATTAACTACACACAGAGCCTGAGTTAAAACACAGAGCCGACAGATAAAACACAAATAAACAGAATGGAGTACCGTGAATTAATGGACAGTCCGGCAGGCATCAGCTATGTAGCCAAGTGATCATAGTGTCCGGGGGGCAGCCGTAGATGGAGCAGGGAAGCCGCCACTACGCTAGCACGCGGCGTTTAAAGTTAGTAGCCCGGGGGGTGGACTGCTCAGACGGAGGGGGTCTGCTCAGACGGAGGGGGTCTGCTCAGACGGAGGCCGGTTGACGGCACAGCGGATGGGGTATTCGTCTGCAGACCAGACGTGGTCGTGTCGACAGAGAATCCAAGCCGGATGGCGATGGAGAAAGAGGTATTGTAGAATTGTGTTTGCTAACTGGTGCTAGCTTCGTGGCAGTGGTGCTAGCTTCGTGGCAGTGGCGCTAGCTGTGAGGATCAGAAGTAGTGGCTCAGGGATTACGGCAGGAATCCGGCGTTGTTGTGGAGAGACAGTCCGATGCTGGTAAATTGGTGAGTAATATCCAGGCTAATAACAGGGCTGGTGTCTGTGCAGAAGGTAAAAGCTGCTAGCAGCGGCTAAAAATGACTAAATAGCTTGTAGCTGATTAGCTGGTTAGCTACTGGGGGTTCTTGAATGTGTTCCAAAGTTAAAAAAGAATAGCGATTCCGTATCACATTGGGTGAGGTAGGTTACCGGAAGGTATAATGGAATTAAAAATCGAAAAGAGATAGATTTTTTTTTTTTTATATATACAAGAAATACGAAAAATACAAACGTACACGAGAGGACGAAACAAAACACGTCTACACTGCTACGCCATCTTGGATTCCAAAACACGTCTACACTGCTACGCCATCTTGGATTCCACTATAATAGACCTGGCCAGTATTATAATAGACCTGGCCTGTATTATAATAGACCTGGCCTGTAGACCTGGCCTGTATTATAATAGACCTGCAATGTACTATAATAGACCTGGCCTGTCTATTAATAGACCTGGTCTGTAGACCTGTTCTGTACTGTAATAGACCTGGCCTGCATTATAATAGACCTGGCCTGTACTATAATCGACCCTGCCTGTATCATGATATACCTGGTCTGTAATTTAATAGACCTGGTCTGTATTATAATAGACCTGGCCTGTAGACCTGGTCTGTATTATAATAGACCTGGCCTGTATTATAATAGACATGGCCTGTAATATAATAGACCTGGCCTGTATTATAATAGACCTGACCTGTAGACCTGGCCTGTATTATAACAGACCTGACCTGTATTATAATAGACCTGGCCTGTGTTATAATATACCTGGTCTGTAATTTAATAGACCTGGTCTGTATTATAATATACCTGGCCTGTAGACCTGGCCTGTATTATAATAGACCTGGCCTGTATTATAATAGACCTGGTCTGTATTATAATAGACCTGGCCTGTATTATAATATACATGGCCTGTAATATAATAGACCTGGCCTGTATTATAATAGACCTGTAATGTACTATAATAGACCTGGCCAGTATTATAATAGACCTGGCCTGTATTATAATAGACCTGGCCTGTAGACCTGGCCTGTATTATAATAGACCTGCAATGTACTATAATAGACCTGGCCTGTCTATTAATAGACCTGGTCTGTAGACCTGTTCTGTACTGTAATAGACCTGGCCTGCATTATAATAGACCTGGCCTGTACTATAATCGACCCTGCCTGTATCATGATATACCTGGTCTGTAATTTAATAGACCTGGTCTGTATTATAATAGACCTGGCCTGTAGACCTGGTCTGTATTATAATAGACCTGGCCTGTATTATAATAGACATGGCCTGTAATATAATAGACCTGGCCTGTATTATAATAGACCTGACCTGTAGACCTGGCCTGTATTATAACAGACCTGACCTGTATTATAATAGACCTGGCCTGTGTTATAATATACCTGGTCTGTAATTTAATAGACCTGGTCTGTATTATAATATACCTGGCCTGTAGACCTGGCCTGTATTATAATAGACCTGGCCTGTATTATAATAGACCTGGTCTGTATTATAATAGACCTGGCCTGTATTATAATATACATGGCCTGTAATATAATAGACCTGGCCTGTATTATAATAGACCTGTAATGTACTATAATAGACCTGGCCTGTATTATAATAGATCAGGCCTGTATTATAATGGACCTGGTCTATATTATAATAGACCTGGCCTATATAATAATAGACCTGGCCTGAAGACCTGGCCTGTATTATAATAGACCTGACCTGTATTATACTAGACCTGGCCTGTAATCCTGGACTGTACTATAATAGACCTGGCCTGTATTATAATAGACCTGGTCTGTAATTTAATAGACCTGGTCTTTATTATAATACTCCTGGCCTGTAGACCTGGTCTGTATTATAATACACCTGGTCTGTATTATAAAAGACCTGGCCTGTATTATAATAGAACTGGTTTGAAATATAATAGACCTGGCCTGTATTATAATAGACCTGGTCTGTGTTATAATAGACTTGGTCTGTTTTATAATTGACCTGGTCTGTATTATAATACACCTGGTCTCTATTATAAAAGACCTGGCCTGTATTATAAGAGAACTGGTTTGATTTATAATAGACCTGGTCTGTATTATAATAGACCTGGGTTAGGGTTAGGGTTAGCCTAACCCCTTGGACTCAAAACGTGGACATAAGGAATCCCATAGGCCTGATAGAGATTAACCAGTCTAACCCTAACCGGATTCCTAAACTCGAACTCGGGCTCCATAAAGAGGTATCCTGAGGAGCCTGGTAATTAGGGAGCATGTGTTGATGTATTGCCTGGGGAAATAATTCCTCTTAGAGGAAAATGTTATTTTTATCTGTTTTCCTTCCTATATGAACCATAACCCCTTTTTTTGGGGAATATCTCCTAATTTCCCGTAGAACAATTACATATCCTTAGGAGCAATAGAATTAGAGAACATGCGCCCGTGTACTTGGTCCTCTTGAAGGGCAATTTTTTCTTAACCCTAACCCTACCCCTAACCCCTAACCCTAACCTCAACCCTAACCCCTGACCCTGACCCTAACCCCCCTAACCCTAACCCCTAACCCTAACCCTCTAACCCCAACCCCAACCCTAACCCCTAACCCCTAACCCCTAACCCAAAACCAAAGTAAAAGACTCAATAACAAAACTTAAGAACGGGAAGCATAGAAATAAGGCACACTGTAGAACAGATCTACCGCTTCTTAGACTTGCTTTCAAGTAGAATGATGATCTGTAACTAACATTTCTATGTGAATTTGGTCAGGCCACCCAGAAAGTTACATATTGCCACTTTAACTACAAGGTCTATGCACTGCAAGTTAACTACAATTGGTGTTGCACTAGGATTAGCCTGTAAATACAGTCACAGGAATGTCAATGTTCTGCAGATTTACCTCCTCTTAAGTTCTATTGGTAAGAACCTTGAGAACAGGGAAAATCGTTTTCCCCGGATGCACTGGACACTCTGAAACAATAAATGCATGTATATATTTAATCACCACCCACCAGAACATGAATAAAGTTAGCAGGACAGTCAATTGCATTATTCATTTTCCATCTATGCCATTTAGCCATCTAGCCATCTATCTAGCCTTAGACTGCACTCTTACAAATGGTTCTTTGGCTGTCACCATAGGAGAACCCTTTTTGGTTCCGGGTAGAACCCTTTTGGTTCCATGTAAAACCCAATAGAGTTCTACCTAGAACCAAAAAGGCTTCTACCTAGAACCAAAAAGGCTTCTACCTAGAACCAAAAAGGCTTCTACCTAGAACCAAAAAGGGTTCTCCTTTAGGGACAGCCGAAGAACCCTTTAGGAACCCTTCTTTCTAAGAGTGTACAGTACGCCTGCCTCCTGAAAAGTAGGAGACCATCAATCACTGGAATTGTTTTATACATTTATTAAAAACATAATTGAAGTTATTGACATCATTTAACATTTATGAATAAACAATATAAGTTAGATACTAATTTACCTTTTTGCATGTAGTCATATTTCCTCTTCCGTGGTCGGGGTTGGATGGGGTAGGATGGGGTAGGATACAGTTGGATGGGGTAGGTTGGGGTTGGATGGGGTTGGATGGGGTAGAATACGGTTGGATGGGGTAGGATACGGTTGGATGGGGTAGTATGGGGTTGGATACGGTTGGATGGGGTAGGATGGGGTTAGATGGGGTTGGATGGGGTAGTATGGGGTTGGATACGGTTGGATGGGGTTGGATGGGGTAGGATACGGTTGGATGGGGTAGGATACGGTTGGATGGGGTAGGATACGGTTGGATGGGGTAGGATGGGGTAGGATACGGTAGGATACGGTTGGATGGGGTAGGATGGGGTAGGATACGGTTGGATGGGGTTGGATGGGGTAGGATACGGTAGGATACGGTTGGATGGGGTAGGATACGGTTGGATGGGGTAGGATACGGTTGGATGGGGTTGGATGGGGTAGGATACGGTTGGATGGGGTAGAATACGGTTGGATGGGGTAGGATACGGTTGGATGGGGTTGGATGGGGTTGGATAGGGTAGGATACGGTTGGATGGGGTTGGATGGGGTAGGATACGGTTGGATGGGGTAGGATACGGTTGGATGGGGTTGGATGGGGTTGGATAGGGTAGGATGGGGTAGAATACGGTTGGATGGGGTTGGATGGGGTAGAATACGGTTGGATGGGGTTGGATGGGGTAGAATACGGTTGGATGGGGTTGGATGGGGTAGAATACGGTTGGATGGGGTTGGATGGGGTAGGATGGGGTTGGATAGGGTAGGATGGGGTAGGATACGGTTGGATGGGGTAGGATGGGGTTGGATAGGGTAGGATACGGTTGGATGGGGTTGGATGGGGTAGGATACGGTTGGATGGGGTAGGATGGGGTAGGATGGGGTTGGATAGGGTAGGATACGGTAGGATGGGGTTGGATGGGGTAGAATACGGTTGGATGGGGTTGGATAGGGTTGGATAGGGTAGGATACGGTTGGATGGGGTTGACTCTGTCATGCTCAACGAGTTGGAGGGTTTTTTGAGGGTGACAGGACTTTCTCCCCATCTTCTTTGGTTTGCTGTGGGTGTAGCTGGTCTCCTGGGTGATGGGGGATATCAGGGGTTCAACCTGGTTGAGGATGGGGGTGAAGCTGGTCTCCTGGGGGGGCAACTGTATCAGACAGTTCTTGGGCAGCAACAGGAGGAGGGTTGTAGTGTGGGGTATGGGTGTTGATTGCTACTGCGAAATAGAACATATTAAGGAAATGGCACAGACAAGTGGACAACCGTTTCCAATTGGCAGAGGTGAGCATGTATATTTAAGCAATAACGCCCGAGGAGGTGTGGTATATGGCAATATAACACGGCTAACGGCTGTTCTTATGCATAACGCAATGCAGAGTGTCTGGATACAGCCCTTAACCGTGGTATATTGGCCATATACCACAAACCCCCGAGGTGCCTTATTGCTATTAGAAACTGGTTACCAATGTAATTAGAGCAGTAAAAATACATGTTTTGTCACACGGTCTGATATACCAAGGCTTTCAGACAATCAGCATTCAGGGCTGGAAACACCCAGTTTATAAATAAACTTCTCCACAGGATATGTGAAAAGAATGTGTTGAAATGCTTGCCTGAACTAACTCCTCTACTTTAATAATAACAATAATTATACATGAAACATACATAGCTGTACAATTGTAGAAACTAACACACAATCAATAATCTAACTAAACAACAGCAGACTAAACAAAAGGAAGAAAAACATGAAACAAAATACTTTGGCGCAAACATGCGTCCTTTGTCCTGATCTTGTCCACATTTTTAAAAATGTGTCTACACATGCTCTTATCAGTCCACTGTGTCCGCATTGTGAACAGATTTACTGGTCCCGCCTTGTATGCTAATTCTTTGACAGATATTCTTTCAAAATAATACTTTTTTATTTATTTTAAGACACATATATATTCCATAAGTCAATGGTGCCACATGTCAATGATTTTAGAAGGCAGGATGATTAAAATGGTTTTACTGTCAACTCCAGCCGTGGTCAGGAAGATCTGATCACAATGCTTCTTTTAATCATCTACACCTGTCTGAAAATGTGGGAACAATCAGACTGTGGACAAGATCAGGACATATAATGCATGTTAGAACCAGGTATAAACGGGGCTAAATAGAGGTAAGAAGGGCTCAAGGAAAGGGTGTGATGTTTGAGTATATGAGTGAGATAGCAGGTGTTGCGCATATGTGTGAGTGTGTGAAACAGAAGAGGTGTGTGGGAATGGTGGAGGGGGAGGTAAGGGTAGGACATGGTGAAGAGGTGTGTGGGGGAATGGTGGAGGGGGAGGTAAGGGTAGGCCATGGTGAAGAGGTGTGTGGGGGAATGGTGGAGGGGGAGGTTAGGGTAGGCCATGGTGATAAGGTGTGTGGGAATGGTGGAGGGGGAGGTAAGGGTAGGACATGGTGAAGAGGTGTGTGGGGGAATGGTGGAGGGGGAGGTAAGGGTAGGCCATGGTGATAAGGTGTGTGGGAATGGTGGAGGGGGAGGTAAGGGTAGGACATGGTGAAGAGGTGTGTGGGGGAATGGTGGAGGGGAGGTAAGGGTAGGACATGGTGATAAGGTGTGTGGGAATGGTGGAGGGGGAGGTAAGGGTAGGACATGGTGAAGAGGTGTGTGGGGGAATGGTGGAGGGGGAGGTAAGGGTAGGCCATGGTGAAGAGGTGTGTGGGGGAATGGTGGAGGGGGAGGTAAGGGTAGGACATGGTGATAAGGTGTGTGGGAATGGTGGAGGGGGAGGTAAGGGTAGGCCATGGTGATAAGGTGTGTGGGAATGGTGGAGGGGGAGGTAAGGGTAGGACATGGTGAAGAGGTGTGTGGGGGAATGGTGGAGGGGGAGGTTAGGGTAGGCCATGGTGATAAGGTGTGTGGGAATGGTGGAGGGGGAGGTAAGGGTAGGACATGGTGAAGAGGTGTGTGGGGGAATGGTGGAGGGGGAGGTAAGGGTAGGCCATGGTGAAGAGGTGTGTGTGGGAATGGTGGAGGGGGAGGTAAGGGTAGGCCATGGTGAAGAGGTGTGTGGGGGAATGGTGGAGGGGGAGGTAAGGGTAGGCCATGGTGAAGAGGTGTGTGTGGGAATGGTGGAGGGGGAGGTAAGGGTAGGCCATGGTGAAGAGGTGTGTGGGGGAATGGTGGAGGGGGAGGTAAGGGTAGGACATGGTGAAGAGGTGTGTGTGGGAATGGTGGAGGGGGAGGTAAGGGTAGGACATGGTGAAGAGGTGTGTGTGGGAATGGTGGAGGGGGAGGTAAGGGTAGGCCATGGTGAAGAGTTGTGTGTGGGAATGGTGGAGGGGGAGGTAAGGGTAGGCCATGGTGAAGAGGTGTGTGGGGGAATGGTGGAGGGGGAGGTAAGGGTAGGCCATGGTGAAGAGGTGTGTGTGGGAATGGTGGAGGGGGAGGTAAGGGTAGGCCATGGTGAAGAGGTGTGTGTGGGAATGGTGGAGGGGGAGGTAAGGGTAGGACATGGTGAAGAGGTGTGTGTGGGAATGGTGGAGGGGGAGGTAAGGGTAGGCCATGGTGAAGAGGTGTGTGTGGGAATGGTGGAGGGGGAGGTAAGGGTAGGCCATGGTGAAGAGGTGTGTGGGAATGGGGGAGGTAAGGGTAGGCCATGGTGAAGAGGTGTGTGTGGGAATGGTGGAGGGGGAGGTAAGGGTAGGCCATGGTGAAGAGGTGTGTGTGGGAATGGTGGAGGGGGAGGTAAGGGTAGGCCATGGTGAAGAGGTGTGTGGGAATGGGGGAGGTAAGGGTAGGCCATGGTGAAGAGGTGTGTGGGAATGGGGGAGATAAGGGTAGGCCATGGTGAAGAGGTGTGTGTGGGAATGGTGGAGGGGGAGGTAAGGGTAGGCCATGGTGAAGAGGTGTGTGTGGGAATGGTGGAGGGGGAGGTAAGGGTAGGCCATGGTGAAGAGGTGGGTTTTTAGGCGGGACTGAAAGATGATGATGGACTTCCAGAGTTCCAGAGCCTAGGAGCAACCCTGGAGAAGGCCCTGTCTGTCACTGAAACTCTGGAGCTTGGACCTGGGGATGACAAGGTGGCCAACTGTGGTTGAGCAGAGAGAGCATGAGGGCTGGTAGGAGAGAAGAAGGTCAGAGAGGTCAGGGGGTAGCAAGGTGGGGGGAGAGCTTTTTAGGTCAGGAGGATCTTGTAATTAATGCAGTGGGAGACAGGGAGCCAGTGGAGTTCACAGAGGATGGGGGTGATGTGCTGCCAGGATGATTTAGTGGGTTAGAAGATGTGCTGCCAGGATGATTTAGTGGGTTAGAAGATGTGCTGCCAGGATGATTTAGTGGGTTAGAAGATGGGCTGCCAGGATGATTTAGTGGGTTAGAAGATGGGCTGCCAGGATGATTTAGTGGGTTAGAAGATGGGCTGCCAGGATGATTTAGTGGGTTAGAAGATGGGCTGCCAGGATGATTTAGTGGGTTAGAAGATGGGCTGCCAGGATGATTTAGTGGGTTAGAAGATGGGCTGCCAGGATGATTTAGTGGGTTAGAAGATGGGCTGCCAGGATGATTTAGTGGGTTAGAAGATGTGCTGCCAGGATGATTTAGTGGGTTAGAAGATGTGCTGCCAGGATGATTTAGTGGGTTAGAAGATGGGCTGCCAGGATGATTTAGTGGGTTAGAAGATGGGCTGCCAGGATGATTTAGTGGGTCAGAAGATGGGCTGCCAGGATGATTTAGTGGGTTAGAAGATGTGCTGCCAGGATGATTTAGTGGGTTAGAAGATGTGCTGCCAGGATGATTTAGTGGGTTAGAAGATGGGCTGCCAGGATGATTTAGTGGGTTAGAAGATGGGCTGCCAGGATGATTTAGTGGGTTAGAAGATGGGCTGCCAGGATGATTTAGTGGGTTAGAAGATGGGCTGCCAGGATGATTTAGTGGGTTAGAAGATGGGCTGCCAGGATGATTTAGTGGGTTAGAAGATGGGCTGCCAGGATGATTTAGTGGGTTAGAAGATGGGCTGCCAGGATGATTTAGTGGGTTAGAAGATGGGCTGCCAGGATGATTTAGTGGGTTAGAAGATGGGCTGCCAGGATGATTTAGTGGGTTAGAAGATGGGCTGCCAGGATGATTTAGTGGATTAGAAGATGGGCTGCCAGGATGATTTAGTGGGTTAGAAGATGGGCTGCCAGGATGATTTAGTGGGTTAGAAGATGGGCTGCCAGGATGATTTAGTGGGTTAGAAGATGTGCTGCCAGGATGATTTAGTGGGTTAGAAGATGTGCTGCCAGGATGATTTAGTGGGTTAGAAGATGGGCTGCCAGGATGATTTAGTGGGTTAGAAGATGGGCTGCCAGGATGATTTAGTGGGTTAGAAGATGGGCTGCCAGGATGATTTAGTGGGTTAGAAGATGGGTTGCCAGGATGATTTAGTGGGTTAGAAGATGTGCTGCCAGGATGATTTAGTGGGTTAGAAGATGGGCTGCCAGGATGATTTAGTGGGTTAGAAGATGGGCTGCCAGGATGATTTAGTGGGTTAGAAGATGGGCTGCCAGGATGATTTAGTGGGTTAGAAGATGGGCTGCCAGGATGATTTAGTGGGTTAGAAGATGGGCTGCCAGGATGATTTAGTGGGTTAGAAGATGGGCTGCCAGGATGATTTAGTGGGTTAGAAGATGGGCTGCCAGGATGATTTAGTGGGTTAGAAGATGGGTTGCCAGGATGATTTAGTGGGTTAGAAGATGTGCTGCCAGGATGATTTAGTGGGTTAGAAGATGGGCTGCCAGGAAGATTTAGTGGGTTAGAAGATGGGCTGCCAGGATGATTTAGTGGGTTAGAAGATGGGCTGCCAGGATGATTTAGTGGGTTAGAAGATGTGCTGCCAGGATGATTTAGTGGGTTAGAAGATGGGCTGCCAGGATGATTTAGTGGGTTAGAAGATGTGCTGCCAGGATGATTTAGTGGATTAGAAGATGGGCTGCCAGGATGATTTAGTGGGTTAGAAGATGGGCTGCCAGGATGATTTATTGGGTTAGAAGATGGGCTGCCAGGATGATTTAGTGGGTTAGAAGATGGGCTGCCAGGATGATTTAGTGGGTTAGAAGATGTGCTGCCAGGATGATTTAGTGGGTTAGAAGATGTGCTGCCAGGATGATTTAGTGGGTTAGAAGGTGTGCTGCCAGGATTATTTAGTGGGTTAGAAGATGGGCTGCCAGGATGATTTAGTGGGTTAGAAGATGGGCTGCCAGGATGATTTAGTGGGTTAGAAGATGGGCTGCCAGGATGATTTAGTGGGTTAGAAGACGGGCTGCCAGGATGATTTGGTGGGTTAGAAGACGGGCTGCTGAGTTTTGAACCATTTGGAGCTTATGGAGGGAGTCTGTGTTAGTGCCGGGGAGTAGAGTTGCAATAGTCTATTCAGGAGAAGAAGAAAGCATGGATGAGGGACAGGAGAGGGAGGGGCTGACTTTGGCGAATTTGCCTAAGTGGAATAATTCATTTTTTACAGTCTGACGGATGTGGTGGTTGAGAGATCTTAAGGTCTTAAGGTAGACAAACATACATATTTCTGTCCAAATACCTTTCACAATTGCCTCATACAACCTTTGGATTGCTGCCATTGAGGTCTGATTCATCATACCACACTGGGGACACAGTGCAGTTGACAACAAAATGTTACCCTTCTTCCTCTTGCTGAGGAGTAGCCGGGGGTACACTCCTACCTTGTGGAACCTATGTACGCAGGGGGTACACTCCTACCTTGTGGAACCTATGTACGCAGGGGGTGCACTCCTACCTTGTGGAACCTGTGTACACAGGGGGTGCACTCCTACCTTGTGGAACCTATGTACGCAGGGGGTACACTCCTACCTTGTGGAACCTATGTACGCAGGGGGTACACTCCTACCTTGTGGAACCTGTGTACGCAGGGGGTACTCTCCTACCTTGTGGAACCTGTGTACGCAGGGGGTAAACTCCTACCTTGTGGAACCTGTGTACGCAGGGGGTGCACTCCTACCTTGTGGAACCTATGTACGCAGGGGGTACACTCCTACCTTGTGGAACCTATGTACACAGGGGGTACACTCCTACCTTGTGGAACCTATGTAGCAGGGGGTACACTCCTACCTTGTGGAACCTATGTACACAGGGGGTACACTCCTACCTTGTGGAACCTATGTACACAGGGGGTACACTCCTACCTTGTGGAACCTATGTAGCAGGGGGTACACTCCTACCTTGTGGAACCTATGTACGCAGGGGGTACACTCCTACCTTGTGGAACCTATGTACGCAGGGGGTACACTCCTACCTTGTGGAACCTATGTACGCATGGGGTACACTCCTACCTTGTGGAACCTATGTACGCAGGGGTTACACTCCTACCTTGTGGAACCTATGTACGCAGGGGGTGCACTCCTACCTTGTGGAACCTGTGTACGCAGGGGGTGCACTCCTACCTTGTGGAACCTATGTACACAGGGGGTGCACTCCTACCTTGTGGAACCTGTGTACACAGGGGGTGCACTCCTACCTTGTGGAACCTGTGTACGCAGGGGGTGCACTCCTACCTTGTGGAACCTGTGTACGCAGGGGGTACACTCCTACCTTGTGGAACCTGTGTACGCAGGGGGTACACTCCTACCTTGTGGAACCTATGTACGCAGGGGGTGCACTCCTACCTTGTGGAACCTGTGTACACAGGGGGTGCACTCCTACCTTGTGGAACCTATGTACGCAGGGGGTACACTCCTACCTTGTGGAACCTATGTACGCAGGGGGTACACTCCTACTTTGTGGAACCTGTGTACGCAGGGGGTACTCTCCTACCTTGTGGAACCTGTGTACGCAGGGGGTAAACTCCTACCTTGTGGAACCTGTGTACGCAGGGGGTGCACTCCTACCTTGTGGAACCTATGTACGCAGGGGGTACACTCCTACCTTGTGGAACCTATGTACACAGGGGGTACACTCCTACCTTGTGGAACCTATGTAGCAGGGGGTACACTCCTACCTTGTGGAACCTATGTACACAGGGGGTACACTCCTACCTTGTGGAACCTATGTACACAGGGGGTACACTCCTACCTTGTGGAACCTATGTAGCAGGGGGTAAACTCCTACCTTGTGGAACCTATGTACGCAGGGGGTACACTCCTACCTTGTGGAACCTATGTACGCAGGGGGTACACTCCTACCTTGTGGAACCTATGTACGCATGGGGTACACTCCTACCTTGTGGAACCTATGTACGCAGGGGGTACACTCCTACCTTGTGGAACCTATGTACGCAGGGGGTGCACTCCTACCTTGTGGAACCTGTGTACGCAGGGGGTGCACTCCTACCTTGTGGAACCTATGTACACAGGGGGTGCACTCCTACCTTGTGGAACCTGTGTACACAGGGGGTGCACTCCTACCTTGTGGAACCTGTGTACGCAGGGGGTGCACTCCTACCTTGTGGAACCTGTGTACGCAGGGGGTGCACTCCTACCTTGTGGAACCTGTGTACGCAGGGGGTGCACTCCTACCTTGTGGAACCTGTGTACGCAGGGGGTGCACTCCTACCTTGTGGAACCTATGTACGCAGGGGGTGCACTCCTACCTTGTGGAACCTATGTACGCAGGGGGTGCACTCCTACCTTGTGGAACCTGTGTACGCAGGGGGTGCACTCCTACCTTGTGGAACGTATGTACGCAGGGGGTGCACTCCTACCTTGTGGAACCTATGTACGCAGGGGGTACACTCCTACCTTGTGGAACCTGTGTACGCAGGGGGTACACTCCTAACTTGTGGAACCTGTGTACGCAGGGGGTACACTCCTACCTTGTGGAACCTATGTACGCAGGGGGTACACTCCTAACTTGTGGAACCTATGTACGCAGGGGGTACACTCCTACCTTGTGGAACCTATGTACGCAGGGGGTGCACTCCTACCTTGTGGAACCTGTGTACGCAGGGGGTGCACTCCTACCTTGTGGAACCTATGTACGCAGGGGGTGCACTCCTACCTTGTGGAACCTGTGTACGCAGGGGGTACACTCCTACCTTGTGGAACCTGTGTACGCAGGGGGTACACTCCTACCTTGTGGAACCTATGTACGCAGGGGGTACACTCCTACCTTGTGGAACCTGTGTACGCAGGGGGTACACTCCTACCTTGTGGAACCTGTGTACGCAGGGGGTGCACTCCTACCTTGTGGAACCTATGTACACAGGGGGTACACTCCTACCTTGTGGAACCTGTGTACGCAGGGGGTACACTCCTACCTTGTGGAACCTGTGTACGCAGGGGGTGCACTCTTACCTTGTGGAACATATGTACGCAGGGGGTGCACTCCTACCTTGTGGAACCTATGTACGCAGGGGGTGCACTCCTACCTTGTGGAACCTATGTACGCAGGGGGTGCACTCCTACCTTGTGGAACCTATGTACGCAGGGGGTACACTCCTACCTTGTGGAACCTGTGTACGCAGGGGGTACACTCCTACCTTGTGGAACCTATGTACGCAGGGGGTACACTCCTACCTTGTGGAACCTATGTACGCAGGGGGTACACTCCTACCTTGTGGAACCTATGTACGCAGGGGGTACACTCCTACCTTGTGGAACCTGTGTACGCAGGGGGTGCACTCCTACCTTGTGGAACCTGTGTACGCAGGGGGTGCACTCCTACCTTGTGGAACCTATGTACGCAGGGGGTGCACTCCTACCTTGTGGAACCTGTGTACGCAGGGGGTGCACTCCTACCTTGTGGAACCTGTGTACGCAGGGGGTGCACTCCTACCTTGTGGAACCTATGTACGCAGGGGGTGCACTCCTACCTTGTGGAACCTATGTACGCAGGGGGTGCACTCCTACCTTGTGGAACCTATGTACGCAGGGGGTGCACTCCTACCTTGTGGAACCTATGTACGCAGGGGGTGCACTCCTACCTTGTGGAACCTGTGTACGCAGGGGGTACACTCCTACCTTGTGGAACCTATGTACGCAGGGGGTACACTCCTACCTTGTGGAACCTGTGTACGCAGGGGGTACACTCCTACCTTGTGGAACCTGTGTACGCAGGGGGTACACTCCTACCTTGTGGAACCTATGTACGCAGGGGGTACACTCCTACCTTGTGGAACCTATGTACGCAGGGGGTACACTCCTACCTTGTGGAACCTATGTACGCAGGGGGTACACTCCTACCTTGTGGAACCTGTGTACGCAGGGGGTACACTCCTACCTTGTGGAACCTATATACGCAGGGGGTACACTCCTACCTTGTGGAACCTATATACGCAGGGGGTACACTCCTACCTTGTGGAACCTATATACGCAGGGGGTACACTCCTACCTTGTGGAACATATGTACGCAGGGGGTACACTCCTACCTTGTGGAACATATGTACCTGGAATCATTAATGACTAAATAATTTCCAGAAACACAACAAATATCAGTCAAATAATGACATTTTGATTTTCAGTCTTAAATGACACAATGAGACAACAACAAATAATTGCATAGGGCCTATCATATCCCTAAACAAGAAATGCATAAATATTTTTAGAGGAAAACATAATAAAGCTTACCAGCTTGTTCGCTGCATTAACCAAGGTTGCACATCTTCCATGTTTCATTGTCTTATTTGCCCATTCATCTGTAGCCTTCATTTTTTGGGCCTCTAACTTCACCTTTAGCTGTATTGTTGCACCACAGAACTTGCACTTCTTTGATGCTCCTCCTATTGATGTGTTACAACTAGGACACAGCTTACGGCTGGAGCCAGGAGCCATTCTGCATGAAAGGTGGATATGAAAGTGTCCGAAAGAATAGCCCTATACACATCACTTTGACTGATGGAATGCACCAGGGAGGTCCACTCTGGCAATGGGCTTGAATTGACAAGGAGAACTAGAGATTGTGAGATAAAAACTATACTAACAATAGCAATTAATAAAGAGAGTTTGGCCAACTAAGGAGCTGACGTTGAGTTCACATTAAACATCAAGCCCTGACCCTTCTCAAACCCACTAAAGAAGTGCTGTGTGTGTGTTTGAAGGTGACATGGGTTTCAATGACTCAATCATATGGGTCAGATCTGATAATGGACCTCGCCTAGTAATAAAACTAAGCCTGAGGCTTTAACATGCCACACTGTAACGTAATCTGTCATACTAACTGTTGACTACTATTGTAACCTAGATGTAGGCTACATGCCATAGCCTCAGGTGCACAGTGCAATGAGTGCCGCTAGTTGACAGATGGAACAATACCTGGGACAGTGGGATTTGGTTACTTATTTTAAGATACAATGTTTGAATAATCTCCTCCAGTTGGTTTGCATTTTAAAACTACAACTTGGTTTGTTTTTGAAAACACAAGAAATGGGAAGAAAGCTAGCTAGCTAGCTAGCTGAAACTGTTGAGCAGGCCTATAGCTAAGATTTTGATTGAAAACCTTGACAGATCAGTGAAAATGCATAGTGGTTTGAGAAATGTCGTAAAAAGTAATAAATCAATCTCCATAACATTACATACTAGCGATTACAACCACATGGTTTATTTGCATACTTCACTTACCGGGAAAGAGAATGATCGCATGGGAGGATCGGGTACGTTCCAAGTTGCCTTCTTTGTTGAAGTCATGATGCGCATTTGTGTTGTAGGTGAAATTACACCGATTCTGCACAGAATAAGAATATACATTCAAACTGCCTGGAAAAGCGTTTCTTAGATTAATTGAATTTTATATTCTTATATAAATTGAACAACACAGAAAGTAACCTCCCCTGCAGCCGATTGTGTTGACGAGCTGGAACGCGCTCCGCATTACGTTGGGTTGAAGTTGCATATGTACAGTGCTGATCTTGGGTCAGTTTTCCGTTATTTTCTCGTACGACTTGGGGAGAGAAAGCAACATCACCCGCAAGGGTTTTGATCGGCCAACATATGTTTTCTGACTGCAATGAGCGCAACACCCAAAAATATTAAGTGAAATCAAGCATAGAAAACAGTATTTGCCATTGATAATGTATTTAAATGTTCCCTGGCAAAGATCCCAAAGAGTGCCATTACTTGGAGTAATCTCTGAACGGTTTCAAAATGCCTACCTGTTGAATAGCATCTTGTCTGCAGCAAATACATGCATCGGAAGAGTGGAGTGGAAGATTAAATACATTTCTTTCAATGGAAAAATCACCCATAAAATAAATCTGAAGACAGATGTAGGCTATGTATGTAGGCTGCTATTACACATACTAATGCCTCGTTCAGGTACTATCGGAGTTCTCGGGGATTCCTAGTTCCGACTGGGAAGTTTCACTTGAATGACCCTCCAAATAGGAATTACAAGTGGGAAATGAGTAAATTATGTGGCCAATCTTATTGGTTTAAGAATTGTTCAGACTTCAAAAGCACTTGAAGGCAATCATGTCGGAGTTACAACTTCCCATTTTCCCATTTCCCACGAGAATGTAAAGCCAGCATAATACCGCATGCAAGTGCTAGTCGGTACTAGGAAACTGACATTTCTGACTTGCTAACTGGTTGAACGCGTTACAGTAGCCTAAGTATATAAAATGAGTGACATGACCGTAATAATCATAATGGAAAGGCCATAAGTGTAAGCCAACATAATTCATTATTTTACATGAACCTGTTTAACATGTAATACATGCATTATGAAGAAAATTGTGTAATTTAGGCTCCACGAAATATGAAATGGGTTATGAATAAAATCGTGTACGGTTGCCTACATGACAAAAAGGCCTTCTGATTACAAGTGCACCAGTATCCAAATTATTAAGCGAAATCAAGCACAGAAAACAGCATTGGCATTAATAAAACAATATTTCCCAAGAATTAAGTAGCACGTAAATGTGCGTCTTTTCTCAAAAATTCTGTTCAGCAAGTCTAAAACAGTACATATAGGCATACAACGACACATTTTAAAACATGCTTAAACAAAGACAACATTTCTGTATAATCATAACGTTGAATTAGCCATTAAGAAGAACAAAAATGATGAAATATAAACTATCGCGTCTATATGGTTGTTGCAAAGGCTTGTGTGTAGCCTACTGAATACATTTGTGTCTTTTCGCACGAATTAAGAAGCACATACATTCGTGTCTTTTCTCACGAATTAAGCCAGACAAAAACGCACGCAGGAAATGTGTTGAAATGCATTATGTACATATATGCACGAATTGATTGTGAGACTTTGTTGCAGCCGGACAAACTAATAAGAGGTTATAATTCATTGGAATAGGCGGTTCTTGAGGTAACGGTGGTCAATTGAAAACGGACCAACTGGATTCTGGTACCCCGGGGAACAGGTGTAGTCCAGCAGTTGGTGATGGTGACATACTGAACAGTTCGACCTGGGCAGGTGCACCAGAGTTGTGATTGTATGTTTGTTTGTACAGTTATGGCTCTACTGTTATTATTTTGTGTTCTCACTAAACACCCACATTTGTATTTGTGTGGGAAATGTTTGTAGGCTATGGTTGCTGTTTGTATTTCATTGAACTTTAGGCCCATACAAAGACAAATCACACAACATAGACTACCAAATAACCTTAGGCAAAAATACACGAAATAAAAGTCAAGTGAAAATAGTTATAAATGTCTTGATCAATTATGATTAGCTAAACCATGTCGACTTTTGGACGCTGATGCGCAGGAGAACCCCTAGCTGTCAATCAAGCCGGCGCGGTGAACCGATTATGACGCTCAAGCGTTCCAAATGACGCAACAATACAGTTCCAGAACAGAGAAAGTTAATGCCGAAGATGTTGTTCGGTTCCACACTAAGACTGCGCTTTGACACGTGTGATTTGAGGTGAGTCAAATATTTACAAAAGTTTACAATACATTAACCATCCGCTAGCCTACTTAGCCTATAATTCAGTCATGGCAAAATAACACATGTGAAGGTGAACGTTAATGTATTTCAAATATTTTTTAATTCTGACATTATCTAGCTCGCCTTATAAAATACAATTATTAATTATGGATTCGTTTTTTTTCTGTTGCTATCAATCAATCCATCCATCTGTATTTACTCTTCAGTCTGTTTGTCTTGTTGATTTATCTGTCTGTCAGACTATCTGTCTGTCTGTGTACTGTCTAGCCAGCATTTGCCAGAAAGGTTCTTTCACATAGGCTCATATTCACAAAGTCTCATAGAAGGAGTGCTGATCAATAATCCGTTTTGTCTTTTAAATCAAACTGAATACGTTTTGATTGACAGGAGGGGACCTGATCCTAGATCAGCACTCCTACCCTGAAACACTTTGTGAACACAATCCAGGTGTACTGTGATTATGAAGTTGTGATGAGGTATATTAGTCGTGCTGATGTATGATGGGTTGTAAGTGTAACGGATGTGAAATGGCTAGCTAGTTAGCGGGTACGCGCTAGTAGCGTTTCAATCAGTTACGTCACTTGCTCTGAAACCTATTAGTAGTGTTGCCCCTTGCTCTGCAAGGGCCGTGGCCTTTGTGGAGCGATGGGTAACGACGCTTCGTGGGCGACCGTTGTTGATGTGTGCAGAGGGTCCCTGGTTCGCGCCCGTGTCGGGGCGAGGGGACGGTTTAAAGTTATACTGTTACATAGGCTAGAGGTTGAGTACTGTAGTCTGAAGGCTGTTTCTGAATTCACTGACCTGGTGAGTAAATGTTGTGTACAATGGCACCATCTAGTGACAGAAACATAGAAACACACATTGTTGCTGAACGAAGGCATCTCTTTATTTTCCAGAAATAAAACTTGTAGACCTTTCCTGCAGTCTCTGAGGAGATGGACACCTCTTCTTCTTCTGGACGATCTCCGTCTCCTACTGGGACTGTCTTCTTACCCCCTCCTATCATGTGGAACAGTCTGTAAGTCATTCATCACATAACCTAGCTCTGGTCCAGGGCATTATGTGCGGCTTGCTGAAGGAAGGCTCAGTGTCTGCAAGCTGTACTTAACGCCCTGGACCAGAGCTACACATTACCCACCTCTGGCCATCATGGACAGTCAACTCATCACATTCACGTACTGTAAGTCACAGTTGAGTGAGTTGTGTGAAAGGCAGTTTAATTGATCAGAAGTTTAATTATTATTGTAATATTGTAGTAAATTGTCTGAGTTCACTTCCTAAATAATGTGTTGACATTCCTTTGCTCCCAGCTACAAGCAGGCAGAGATGGAGGTTCAGTTCCTGAGGGAAGAGAAGACCTGTACAGAGAAGGAAGCCCACATGCTTGAGTTGAGGGGGAAGGATCGAACAATTCGAAATCAGAAGAAGGAGATGGACAGACTTCAAGTGTGCCTCTGGGAGGAGGCAAAGAAGAAGAGGAATGGTGGAACGGAGAAGGACGAGATGATTGAACAACTACAGTCTGAGACAGACCATCTCAGAGCCCTTTTGAAAGATGAAAGGAGGAGAAGAAGAGTAGAAAGGGGTATAATGAAAGAGTGGAAGGCTGAGATCCTGAGACTGAGGGAGGCAGAGAGCCACAGGGAGGCAGAGAGCCAGAGGGAGGCAGAGAGCCAGAGAGAGGCAGAGAGCCAGAGGGAGGCAGAGAGCCAGAGGGAGGCAGAGATCCAGAGGGAGGCAGAGAGACAGAGGGAGGCAGAGATCCAGAGGGAGGCAGAGAGACAGAGGGAGGCAGAGAGACAGAGGGAAGCAGAGAGACAGAGGGAGGCAGAGAGACAGAGGGAGGCAGAGAGACAGAGGGAGGCAGAGAGACAGAGAGAGGCAGAGAGAGCCACAGAATGGGAGGAGAACCAGAGAAAAATGCAGGAGATCAACAGACTAAAACAACTGCTGGAGCTGCTGATGGTGGACCTACAACTGGCCCATGTAAGACATGTCATTGTTATTATTAAAAGGCAGTGTATATTCACCCGTCTGAAAATGAATAGCGGCAGACAGCTGTATGCTAACACAATGTTAACTTTTATTCCTTTCCTTAACGTTAACCCTTACCTTAACCTCACTGAAACTATACCTAACCTTTACCTTAACCCAACCCTAGGTCCTAAACCTAACCTTCATTTATCTCAACCCCTACGCCTTTCTTCTGCCGGTTGAATATCCACTTCCTTATTAACGTCATTACTGTTGTTGTTGTTGATAACTGTATCTGTGCAGGTTGTAAATAATTGCATTAGTGAAACATCATTTGTAGGAGTAATTTCTACAAGCATAAACATCAGAGGCAACGTTGTTGTAACATCACACAAATTGCAATGGGAATTTCTCAAACCCCTAACTGAATGGGCAAGCTAGTTGTGTGTTTGTATTTGTACACATTTTGGACATAATTGATTCCATAAAATGTCTCATAATTTTTTCAAACCATGTCAATATATTAACTGACAATGAATTGTCCAGATGAATTGATCAAAATGACTCTGCTATTGATGTTGTCCAGTGTTTGATTCAATTACCTAGGTCTAAGTTGTATTTCTATGTATCATTCTCTGCAAATCCCTTGAAAGTATGTCTTGGTCAAAGATTATCACTAATTTATTAACCTTTTCAAATTAAGCAAGAGATAGAGAGATTGAGGATAAGGCAGAAAGTCATGGAGGATCAGCGACCAAGACTGGCCTGGAACAACAAACCTATTGAGACAGAAAGAGAGAGGGAAAGAGAGAGGGAAAGAGAGATGGAAAGGGAGAGAAAAGCAGAATTGGAAAGACAAGAAATGAAGAAGAAAGTGAAACAGGCAGAAGAAACGATAAAAGTGTTAGAACAAGAGATTGCGAGTTTGAAAGAGACTGAAAAGGAAATCATATTTGAAAGAGAAAGAGACATGCGTATTGCAGAGAATGAGAAAGTCAAACTGGTTAACGAAAAGGTGAAAGAGTTAGAGAGAGAGGTTGAGAGACTGAAAGAAGATATGACAACAAAAGAGATTCAATACAAAATCAAATTTGAAAGAGCGAAAGAAGCGTATAGAAGACAGAATGAGAGAGTGAAACAGGTTAACCAAAATGTACTAGTGTTAGACAGAGAGGTTGCGAGAATGAAAGAAGAGATTAGATTGAAAGACGAGACTGAACCAGAGAGAACATTTGATAGAGACAGAGAGAGAGAAAATGATTGGAGACGAAGTAAAGAGGAGATGAAAAATAGAGTGGAGAGAGAGATGGAGATGGAGACAGCCCTCATCAATGACAAAAAGAAGTCTGAATTGGAGGAAGTCTTCAAGAAAATCAAGGAACAGCTGAAAGAATTAGAAAATATGGAAACAGACAAATATAAATGGAAACAGAACCAAATGGACATGGAGGAGAAGATGGAGGGTGAGAACAACAAACAGAAAGAGGTAGAAAGAAAGAGAATGGAGAAAATACCAAAACAGAGACAACAAGAAGATGAGAAGAAGAAGGAGATGGAGAGAGAAGAAGAAGAGGAGAGACGCAAACAGAAGCACATAGAGATGGAAGAGGAAGAAAGAGGGAGGGAAAAAGAGAAACAGAGAGAGATCAAAAGGAAGAGAATGGAGAAGAGACAGAAAAATATGGAAAGAGAAGGAGAGACAGCGAGAGATTGAAAGAGAGCATGAAGAAGAAAGATGTAAACAGATGCAAATAGAGATGGAAGAGGAAGAAAGAGAAGAAGAAGAGAGACAGAGAGCGATCGAAGAGAAAGAGACACAGAGAGAGATGGGAGAGAAAGAGATACGACAACAACAAGATGAGAGAAAGACAATGTTTGAGAGAGATCAAGAAGAAGAAGATATATGGAAACAGAAGCAAATTGACACGGAGAAGGAGGGAAGAGAGAGGGAGAACAAGAGACAGAGAGAGATAGAAGAGATACACAGGGGACAACAACAAGAGGAGAGACAGAAACAAATGGAGATCGAGAAAGAAAGGGAGAAAGACAATGAGAATCAGAGAGAGTTGGAATTAAAAGATCAGCAACAGAAAGAGATGGAGAAAGAAAAGATGATTATGAGAGAGAGGGAGGAAGCAGGAAGAAGAAAGGAGGGGCAGAAAAATATTTTGGGGGAAATTGAAGGACAGAATGAACTGGAGATAGAACAGGAGAGAGAGATGGAAGAAATGCAGGAAGTGATTAAGGAAGCAGAGGAAGAGTACAGGGGAAGAGAAGAGAGAGGACAGGAAGTGAGCATGAAGAAACATGTAGTAGTTAATGTTAAAGCAAAAGCACGGGAAGTCTTCAATAGGCGTAAAGAGAGAAGGTTAGAAGTGTTGAAGGGGGAACGAGAACACATAGAAAGAGGACAACAAATCAGGAGGGAGAAGGAGGAAAGACGGCTGGAGATGGAAAGAAAACAGGAGAGGGCAAGACGACAAGAGGAGCAGGATAAAAAACAAGAGATTGAAATTGCTAGACAGAAAGAAATGTTCAGACTAAGAGAGGAGGAGAGACAGAGAGAGGAAGAGAGAGAGGATCAGAGAAAGAGAGCCATTGAAGGCTATTTATCTTTAATCAGCGAGAGAGAGAAGATAACAGAGGCAAAAAAAAGAGAGGAGATGGCGGAAGAGGAGGAGGAAAAGGAAGATGACAAGGAGGACCTTGTCCCACCCTATAAAAATAGCCGAAGGGGAGCTATGGGCTGGGCGAATAAGACGTGGGAGAAGAGGAACATCAAGAAGATCGAGAGAACCTATCAGAGAGAAGCTGAGGAGGGCTATAAGATCGTCAGCAAAGGTAAGACCTGTTTTCCCTCTGCTTATAACATCATCCTCTTTAGTCTCCTCTACACACATAAGTTCCACACCAGTCATCATGTTGCATCATTGTTTCAATATAAAACTACTGTCCAAAATGGTCAAGCTGATCTATTATCAACTTAAATGTAATGTACACAGGGAATTTAGAATGGAAAACCCAACTGGATCTCAATGATCCTGGTCTAAAGTAGTGCATCATAGCCTTTTGGGGCCCTAAGAAACTTTTGTTTGATCTGGAGATGGCCAGCAGGAGGGGCCAAGGAGGCCACAGGCATGGGCAGAGAACCAGGAGGGGAGTTCAGAGAACCAGCAGGGGGGGCCAGACAGCCAGCAGCTAGAAGCTCCAGAAGAGGCTGAAACATCAGAGCCAACCTCCAAGAACAAGAAAAGGCCAGGCATCTGGAAGAGAATTAAGATGGGGTAAAGAATGTTTAAACATCTATTCATGTTTTACACTGTTAATATATATGTTGTCACTTCTATTATCCAAATGTGAGGGTTTAGTATACATGCAACACACATGTAAATATATAGATACTTACCTGTCTCTTGTGTCTTACAGCATTCCTGACGTGCTGTCTGCCTAGAGCTGGAACTCGACGAAGTTCCACTGAGGTTACATTGGTCATTAAAAGTGTCGCCCAATAATTCCTCCTCCTCTTTAAGTCATCAAGCCACATTTCCTCCACAAAACATTATCGTCTCCTCAGCCAGCAAGTATCCTCTTTATCAGGCAACAAACCATCGAAGGTCAGTGACCCTCCTCCCCAGAGCAGAGGTTCTCATCTTTATCCTAATTAAATTCATCTCTACTCACCACCTCTACTGTCCTAGAAAATATCCCCAAATGGACGTGGTTTAAACAGAAGTCCTCCCCTCAAACCAGTGGCTCCACAAACCAGAGTTTCTCATCTTTATTCAAGTTGAACGCAACTCTGATCATTTCCACCACCTCACCTGTGAAGGGGAGGTGCTGAAAAGGAGGTCTGGGAGGAGGTCTGCAGGTAGCCTGGACCGGACCGGTAGCAGCTAAGTTGCTGGCTCCATCCCCGGACAGAGCTGCTCAAGTCAGGCCAGTGATGTTTGACGAGGTCATTTTTGTTAGCAAAGTTTTACGTTTTAATAAAAGCATTTATTAAAAAAGCAATATTGTTGTTACGGTGTGGATTGTTTTGTTATTTATTAGAATTGAAACATCCAGTAGTCATGGTAGATGTTAGACTTTCAATGAGACACCTAACATTCCATCAGTTTGCTACAATGTGTGACATGTTATATTAGAGAGGAGTCCTCTATACACATCTATTTTAGACCAGAGGAGAAATATCAGATTGAAATAGCTTCTCTAAGAATCTGAGGAGAGAGCAACAGTAGACGCATCGTTAGCTCTCCCACCTCCAGTTCAGTACTTGGGTCATTCCAAGTACCTTTTGGGGAGTGTAACTTTTATTCCACCTAATTCTAACATTCTGTCATAAAGAGCACATGTTCAACTTATTAAAACACATGTTTTCCCATCTCAAAAGTAAAAAAAATACATACTACAGCAAGTGCCTATTAAGTGCCAAATAAAGTGACAGGGTTGACTGTAACAGAGTTGACTATTTCATTTAGAATCAACCATAGATCCCCATGTGACAGGGGGAATGGAATGCAAGCTTACCAAACAAATGTAAATTGTTTCAACATTTCTAGACTGTCTATCTATAGGTAACAGGGTTGATGTGTTATAATTCACCCAGTGGTGATTGCAGCATGTACATCTTGGTGGGGAAAACTCCCCCAAAATGTTTTAGATGAATGCCAGCAAAGCCACTACACAACACAACACTAAACAATACATTAATTGCACTATAACTTTGACAAACGGTGCTGTCACGCCCTGGCCTTAGTATTCTTTGTTTTCTTAATTATTTTAGTTAGGTCAGGGTGTGACATGGGGAATGTATGTGTTTTTTGTAGTGTCTAGGGTGGTTGTAAGGTTTAGGGGGTTTATTAGAGTAGTTGGGTTTATGTTTAGTATAGAAGTCTAGCTGTGTCTATGGTTGAGTGTAGGTATCTAGGAAAGTCTATGGTTGCCTGAATTGGGTCTCAATTAGAGACAGCTGGTTATTGTTGTCTCTGATTGGGAGCCATATTTAAGGCAACCATAGGCTTTAGCTGTTTGTGGGGAATTGTCTATGTCGAAGTGTTTTGTGTCAGCACTTATGTTTGTATAGCTTCACGGTCGTCTGTTTTTTGGTTTGTTTTGTTTTTTCCTTCTTTAAATAATAAGAAGATGTACTTTCCACACGCTGCGCCTTGGTCCTCTCTCAGTCCCTTTGACGATCGTGACAGGTGCCCACAAACTGTTAGGGTCGACATAAAGCAGTCCCAACAGCAGAGCTTTCTTTTCAGCACCATGGAGTGAATCCTTTTTTTAAAAACATAGCTGATATGGCTGACTTGCTTAAACAAATGTGGTTTCTACTGACAATTGAGATGTACAAACTATGGCATAAAGGGACAACGAGTGGATAACAGGCAATCCGTAATTTTGATTAAGACATTAATGAGAGAGCTAGGACGGACGTAGTCAATATAACCATTTGTTCAGCACTTTTGAAATGTACAGCAACAGAATTTTGAACATGGGCCGTTCTTACAGTATTCTACCTTTACACCAAGTCATAACTGCAGCATAAATGAAGAGGGCATATAAGCAGACAATGAAAGCTCTTACAATATTTGATGATTACATTTCTCTAAAACAGGCTATAGTCTACATGTGCACCATCAAGAGGGGAAAGGCACAAAATTATTAGGGTGAGGCACATGGGCTACTAACAGCTTACTACACAACATACACTTAGTAATACTTTCTCAGCTACAGTATACATATCTCCCTGGCATATTACATCATTTGTAGAGCAGCATTCAATACATTTTTGGACTCACCTTGTTGTCATCAAAGTCTGTCATTCTCTGAATTGACTTTACTTGAAAAATGCTTCCCTAAATGCTTCCCTAAAACTTCAGTAGCTTCCACCCCATATTACTTTTATGAATACAACAAACTGATATTGGTTCACAGACCTCTTCCCTCCAATCCACGGCAATTACGTTTGGACTTTTGGACATTACAAATTAAGTCAAATTGAAAACAGTATTGGTGTTGTTGAATTAGGTTTTCATAATAGCAAGCTAGGACTGATGGTTTGGTTATCTAAACTAGCAAGTATGTTTGTTTGGTTCCCAAGGCAACTACTGTAGCTATCTAGTAAACTTGCTAGCTACTTCAGTGGATGTTGAACACATTTCTACCGGCAAATGAACACATTTCTACCGGCAAATGAACACATTTCTACCGGCAAATGAACACATTTCTACCAGCAAATGAACACATTTCTACCAGCAAATGAACACATTTCTACCGGCAAATGAACACATTTCTACCGGCAAATGTGTCAAATTATAGCCATGGTATTAAAGGGAAAATCAACTCAGGGCTTTATGGGTTCTCTGGAAAATAATGCAAGTCCATGGAAGGTCAGTTCCACAGTGTTCATTATTTGCCATAGAACTCATAGTCCCTCTTGATTATCCCTTACATAACTTTATGAGCTGGATTTGCCTTTCTTTGCACCAGTGGAAGCTGCTGAGGAGACGATGGCTCATAATAATGGTTGGAATGGAGTCAATGGAGTGGTATCAACCACATCAAAGATGGGGTTTCCATGTGTTTGAGACCACTCAATTGACTTCATTCCAGACATTATTATGAGCTGTCCTCCCCTCAGCAGCCTCCACTGATTTGCAATTAGTCTGTTCGTTTTCAGTTGTTAGCATTTAGCTAACAGCGTCTATGTGAATTTGCTATCAGTTTGTGCAATTTGTTAGCATTCTGGTAATAGATGCCCATAGGCTTCTCTTGTGTTTTTAGCATCCGGTATGACAATATGAAAATCTGGATACCGCCCAAGCCTAATCACCACACCTACCACACCTACCTACTACAAATACCTACCACAACTACCACACCTACCTACTACAACTACCACACCTACCTACTACAACTACCACACCTACAAGACCTACCATCACCAAACCTACAAGACCTACCATCACCAAACCTACAAGACCTACCATCACCAAACCTACAAGACCTACCATCACCAAACCTACAAGACCTACCATCACCAAACCTACCTAACACAACTACCACACCTACCTACTACAACTACCACACCTACCTACCACAACTACCACACCTACCATCAATACACCTACCAAACCTACCATCACCAAACCTACCTAACACAACTACCACACCTACCTACTACAACTACCACACCTACCTACCACAACTACCACACCTACCATCAATACACCTACCAAACCTACCATCACCAAACCTACCTAACACAACTGCCACACCTACCTACTACAACTACCACACCTACCTACCACAACTACCACACCTACCATCAATACACCTACCAAACCTACCATCACCAAACCTACAAACCACAAATACCACACCTACCACAACTATCACAGATACTATCACCAAACCTACCACAACTACCATCACACCTACCAAATCTAACATCACCACAATTAACATACCTACCATCACCAATCCTACCACAACTACCATCACCACACCTACCATACCTACCTTCACCACACCAACCATCATCACACCTATCACACCTACCATTACAACAGCTACCTCACCTACAATCACCACATCCACCAAACCTACCTACCCACCCACCACACCTACATCACACCTAACATAACCACACCTACCATCTCACCTACCATCACCACACCTACCATCACCAACCTATCACACCACCTACGATACCTACCACCACCACACTTAGATCACCACACCTACCATCATTACACCTACCATACCTACCATCACCACAAATACCATACCATAATTACTTCACCATTTGAAAAATACCATTTGGCCGCAAATGGGTCTTCCAAATGGACAATGACCCCAAGCATACTTCCAAAGTCGTGGTTAAGTGGCTTAAGGACATCAAAGTCAAGGTATTGGAGTGGCCATCACAAAGCCCTGACCTCAATCCTATAGAACATTTGTGGGCAGAACTGAAAAAGCGTGTGCGAGCAAGGAGGCCTACAAACCTGACTCAGTTACACCAGCTCTGTCAGGAGGAATGGGACAAAATTCACCCAACTTATTGTGGGAAGCTTGTGGAAGGCTACCCAAAACGTTTGACCCAAGTTAAACAAATTAAGCAATGCTACCAAATACTAATTGAGTGTATGTAAACGTATGACCCACTGGGAATGTGATGAAAGAAATTAAAACTGAAATAAATCATTCTCTGTCTTATTATTCTGACATTTCACATACTTAAAATAAAGTGGTGATGCTAACTGTCCTAAAACAGGGAATCTTTACTTGGATTAAATGTCAGGAATTGTAAAAAACTGAGTTTGAATGTATTTGGCTAAGGTGTATGTAAACTCCCGACTTCAACTCTACACACCCCTGTGACCATCTCATTGCAACATGGTCCATCCAAGGCCTCAGCTGGATGCCTAAAATGTGAGAAATGTAAGATGCTATAGTAGTGTGTGTGTGTGTGTGTGTGTGTGTGTGTGTGTGTGTGTGTGTGTGTGTGTGTGTGTGTGTGTGTGTGTGTGTGTGTGTGTGTGTGTGTGTGTGTGTGTGTGTGTGTGTGTGTGTGCGTGTGTGTGTGGTTTGAGTTCCAAGAGAAGACATGAGTGTGATGTGCCCCTCAGTTTTAATGTTGAAATGCCAAGAATGGAAGATGACAAAGGAGATAGTGATGAGGGTGAGAGCATCCAGTATGAAAATAAAGACCCCTTGGGATCTAAAATGAGTGTGGGGGCCCTCTTGTGTCTCCTTTTTGTCCGTTTGAGGATACTACAGTCACCCCTGGTGGAGGATCTTGGAACACTGCTATTTCAGAGGTTGGTGATAACCTTCAACGGTGGAGGTGCTATGTTGCGTGTTATCTTGAATACCAATCAGCTGTTTGAGAACAGAATGAAATGGTGTAAACTTAACAGGTTGAACTTGTTGAGTACACTCTTTGAAAAAAGGGTTCCAACAGGGTTCTTGGCTGTCACCAAAGGAAAATCCTTTTTGGTTCCAGGTAGAACCCTCTGTGGAATGGAGCCTAAAAGTGTTCTACCTAGGCACAGAAGGGGTTCTACCTGGAACCAAAACGGGTTCTCCTATGGGGACAGCGGAATAATCCTTTTAGGTTGTAGAAAGCACCTTGATTTTAGTGTAGGCCTATATTGCAGTGGTGGTTCAGTGGTTTTCTGTAATAAAATAAATGCTTCATTGGTGGTGGGGAGTTAAGATAATCTGAAATAATATGAAACATCCCCACTTTTATCCCACATTTACAAGCAGGCAAAGTAACCTCCTATGTGTGCTGAGGCATGTGTGATCACTCAACATTGACAGGACCGACAGAAAAAGACATGCTCACATGCAAACAAAAGATAACATGTGTCTAGCTTGCACCGTTATGCAATTATTAAGAGACTAGATACAAACAGCTAATCCTGTCACATGGACGCTGGAGAGACGAAGCAGGTACGGGAAGTCAAACATTTAATAAAGAACGGACAAGGAACGAGACAGGAACAATGTCAGTAACCTAGTAACACAAACAAAAAACAATTAATGCAGAAGCGGGGAACAGAGCTGGGGAACTGACACATATAGGGGAGGTAATAACAGGTGATGAGTGAGTCCAGGTGAGTCCAATATCGCTGATGCTCGTGATGAGGGAAGGCAGGTGTGCGTAATGAATGATAGGAGTGCGTGATGCAGGGCAGCGTGGCGCCCTCAAGCACCAGGGGGGAAGAGCGGGAGCAGACGTGACAAATCCTGGCTAGCCAGTGGTATAAAGTACTTAAGTAAAACTACTTTAAAATACTACTTAACCTCTAATTCCTCCCAAACCCGGATCCGGGAGCACCCCCGTCATTAAAAAAGCTAACTAGCATAGCCTAGCATAGCGTCACAAGTAAATACTAGCATCTAAATATCATTAAATCACAAGTCCAAGACACCAGATGAAAGATACACATCTTGTGAATCCAGCCATCATTTCTGATTTTTAAAATGTTTTACAGGGAAGACACAATATGTAAATCTATTAGCTAACCACGTTAGCAAAAGACACAACTTTTTTTTCTCCACCATTTTTTTCCTGCATAGGTAGCTATCACAAATTCGACCAAATAAAGATATAAATAGCCACTAACCAAGAAACAACTTCATCAGATGACAGTCTGATAACATATTTATTGTATAGCATATGTTTTGTTAGAAAAATGTGCATATTTCAGGTATAAATCATAGTTTACCATTGCAGCCACCATCACAACTCTCACCAAAGCAACTAGAATAACTACAGAGACCAACGTGAATTACCTAAATACTCATCATAAAACATTTCTGAAAAATACACAGCGTACAGCAAATGAAAGACAAACATCTTGTGAATATAGCCAATATTTCAGATTTTTTAAGTGTTTTACAGCGAAAACACAATATAGCATTATATTAGCTTACTACAATAGCCAACCACACAACAGCATTGATTCAAGCCAAAAAATAGCGATAACGTATAAACCAGCAAAAGATATTCATTTTTTCACTAACCTTCTCAAACTTCTTCAGATGACAGTCCTATAACATCATATTACACAATACATATAGAGTTTGTTCGAAAATGTGCATATTTAGCGGCACAAATCGTGGTTATACAATGAGAATAGTAGCCAAGCTGCCAACAATATGTCGGGAGAAATCTTGGGAGAGGCACCTATTCTAATCAGTAACTAATCATAAACTTGACTAAAAAATACAGGTTGGACAGCAAATGAAAGATACATTAGTTCTTAATGCAATCGCTGTGTTAGATTTTTAAAATTAACGTTACTACGACCTACAGCGTGCGTTAAAGCGAGACCTGTTGATGAATATCTACCAGAGAGAGAGATCAAATCAAGACGCTGGACAGTGGAATCAAGTATAGCAAAAGGCAGTTTATTAAAGTCAAAGATATCTTGCCTTTCAGTTTAACGTGACACGGACCTTGTCATATGACTCTTTAGGAGTCAGCTGAAAAAGGGCCTAACCAGAGCTTACAGCAGTTTTTATACATGGAACAATGTAGGTGGAGTCTCTTCGTGTTGATCTTCTGACTGGTCCTGAAGAGTTGGAGGCGGGTCTGCTCTGGCCATAACAGTAGCCCATTGGTGCACAGCAGATTCCTCTGCTCTTGGCACCCGACCAGTAGAGAGGGGAGTGAGGTGTGTGTGTGTCAGGAGATAAGGGGAACTGTAACTGGCCGTTATTGTCTGGGGCTAGGTATATGAATATATGTATATATGACAAATCCCCCTCTTCACGTCTATTAGACGTGAAAACTATAGCAGAGACAAGAAGAAGGATATAACGAAAACAAGAAGCCCCCTTAAGTATGCAGTGGGGCGAGGTAAATGAGCAAGGACAAAAAGGAGACCACTCCAAGAACTACACCTGGAGTGGCCAAGAGGAGAAGTCAGGAGGGAGGGATTCCTGAAAAGGTGCAAAGGCCTCATTAGGGTCCTCAACCTCCAAAAGCGGGTACATATGGGCCTGGTCCTTGGGCATAGGGGTAATGGTAATCAATCTAGTGGCTAATGTGCGAGCGCAAGGAATACAGCAACAACCGCACAGGGTTAGGATAGCCACAAAAACAGCAACGGACACTAGGACAGAGGAGATCAGGGTCTTATATTTACCAAACGCATCCATCCAGGAGTCCCACATAGAGGTATCAACCCCGGAGTGGTGCTTCATCTTCCCATTAAGTGTACGAAGACCCTCTAGGGCAACAGTAAGACTACCATCAGTTGCTGTGTTATTGGGAATGAAAGTACAACACTGCTCCCCAAACATGGCACAGACCCCCCCGCGTTCAGCCAATAATATATCTACCGCGATTCTATTTTGAAATGCCATCAGGGATGTAGCTGCCAATTGGCCATGGACCGCCTCGAAGCCTTGTTGAGTCCAATTGCCCAGTTTCTGGACATTAAAATTAATGTAATTAATTCTGTCCACATTTTTATTAATTGTACACCACCAGCAAAATGATGATTCAAAACCCGCGTGGCAGTAAGAATGGTATGATCAGGGGTGGTAGGAGTGGTGACCAAAATAATAGGACCCCAATCATCCTTCCCCTTAGATGCTAAAACAGTAAACCGGTCAGTAATAGCAGAGGGCTGAGCCTGTTGTGTAATGCAGATTTTTAATGGCCAGTAGAGTTGAGCCTTGCTAGAATCTACATGTGGTGCTAGTATAAAATCCTGACAACCCGTCCCAGTACCTGGTCGGATAATTAGTGATAGACCCCAATTATGCAATCCAGTCCTAGTCAGCGACAATCTTTGTCGCCAGATAAGAACTGCTTGTCCTGATGAAT
Organism: Salvelinus namaycush; assembly: GCF_016432855.1. NCBI lineage: Eukaryota > Metazoa > Chordata > Actinopteri > Salmoniformes > Salmonidae > Salvelinus > Salvelinus namaycush. Next base: position 27,317,483 of record NC_052329.1, read on the forward strand.
AACTGGACCAGTCAGGACCAGTCTCAGCGACCAGGTTCTTCCATGACCACTCCTGAAACCCCCCTTTTGTCATGTACCAGTTAAATCTGGTGTACTCCAGAGCATGCCCTCCCAGGCCATTCCTAGCATTTCCCAATACCCCCCAAGGCAGTGTAATGGTGGTGGTCGCATTAGAGGGTACACATAAGGTGGTGCTTCTGACCTTTGTTGGAGTGCATTGTTGGTCTGTGGGTGCAGTGCTACGTGCAATACTTCGTTTGGGACGGGAATAATTGGAGGGAGTGATGTCAGGGACGGTGGTTGGGATATGGGTAGGGGTAAGTGTGCGTGATGTGGTAGGGTGTGATAATTGTTCTATTAACCATGTGAAAGTGCCCAGGGACACCCCAATTATCAGTAGGAATATCACAAATAAGGGGCCAGATATCCCTAGCCTTGCCCAGGGAGGGAGAAATGTCCCTCTAACTGGGCGAGGTTCCTTTTTCAGGGGAGGCGGAGTTTGATGCCGCATCACCTGAGTCAGGAGTATCTTCATTTGGAATCGAATTTAGGCCGCTCAAATCAGCTCTGACTTCTGTCAGTGTTCTGGAAGGAGTTGGAGCTGGAGTGCAATGTGTGAGGTGGTGCCAAGGTGCGCCTGATTTACCTTTGACCTGAACTGAGTGTGAAGTAACCTCCTTCACTTCGTACGGTCCAGTCCACCTGGGTTCCAGCCACTTTCTCTTGTGGACTTTAACCCTCACCCAGTCACCAACTTTTACCTTCAGTGGTGGCGTGTCTCCCGGCAGCTCCCCCTCTTGGACCTTGCGAACCTGGGTAGAGAGTGCTGCAGAGAGTTCCGTCAGTATTTTCACATAATCAGACATTTCAATTTGTTGTACATCAAGAGCGGGAATATGACCTCCCTCTCTTGGTGGACCAGGCATGACTCTTCCAGTCATTATCTCATGAGGAGAGAGATGGGTGCCTGCCCCTGGTGAGGCTCTCATGGCCATCAACGCCAGAGGCAGGGCTTCAACCCATGTCAACTTCGAACCTGCACACACTTTTGCTATCTTAGCTTTCAAAGTCTGATTTGAGCGTTCCACCAGGCCCTGAGATTGGGGCCTATACACAGATCCAAATCTGTGCGTTATGCCAAATCTTTCTTCCACCTGTCTCAGGTGTTTGTTACTGAAGTGCGACCCATTGTCGGATCTGATTTATCGTGGGATGCCATACCTGGGTATAAGTTCTGTTTGTAGCCACTTAATGACTGACCTGGCATCCTCTTTTGCTGTTGGTATTGCCTCTACCCATTTGGAGAACCTATCTACCATGACTAAGAGATAGCGTTTCCCTTTAGATACATTATCTGCGCCCATATCGGTGTAATCTATGCTAATGTCCTGAAAACATGCATTCGGCACTGGGTATGAACCCATCGGTGTTTGATATGGTTTCTTTGAGTTGTGGCTGCCACAAATGTTGCATTCGTCACAAAATAAGTTAGTCATTTCTTTCATGTGAGGGTGCCACCAGATGTGCGAGACCTTTTGAAGGGTCTTCAGTTTGCCTTCGTGTGTGGGGCCATGTGCTTCTCGTAAGAGTTCTGGACAGAGTTTTGCTGGGGCAACCAGTCTTCCGTCGTGACATCTCCAGAGTTCATCTGGTCCTTTGGTCGCCCCTTTCTGTGCCCAGACTGAGTGTTCATAGGGTCCGGCTGAGTGTTGAAGCACCACTATGTCTTGCTGGGTGAGCTCTGTTTGTGATAGCTGTGGTTGCAGTACCATCTGTTTGGGTGTGTAACCTCCAGCTTTCTTGGCTGCTTTATCGGCTGCATCATTTCCCGCACTGACCCTAGTTTTCAATTGCTGGTGTCCTTTACACTTCATGATGGCTACCTTTTCCGGAAATGATACTGATGCTATTAGTTTCTCCATCTGTGTCTTGTGTTTGATTGGGAGGTTTCCTGTCGTAGTGAAGTTTCTTCTTACCCACTGTGGTCCATCAGTGTGGACTGCTCCATGAGCATAAGCTGAGTCTTTGTAAATGTTCACAGTCTTTCCTTTTGCTCTGATGAGAGCCTGTGTCAATCCGATGATTTCTGCTAATTGGGCAGATGCTGGTTGAGGGATGATGGCTGATTCAAGGGTGACATGTGAGCCGTCTGGGAGTTGCTGTACCACTGCATAGGCTGCAATGTTACCTTCCTCTCCTTTGTAGCAGCAGCCATCAGTGTACAGCCATTGGTCGGGATTGGTCAGTGGTTCATTCTTCAGGTCTGGTCTCAGTTTTAGTTCTTGTGCCGCTCTTTCAGCACAAGAGTGGGGCAGTCCTTCTTCTGCGTTGAGTGCATCTGCCATATTTTTGTCGGTGTTAACAAACGTGATATGTGACTGAGTGCATTTGTTCTGGATCTTGGTTTTTCTTTCAGCACTGAACGTGAATTCTTTACTCATCAGATACGCAGCAACGCCATGATGGGTGTGGATCTCCAATGGATGACACATCACGAGGTGAGCTGTTTTTTCAATAGCTTTCGCTACTGCAGCAACGTATCTGGAGCATGTTGTCTGTCCTACCTCAATGTGGTCAAGTTTGGAGGAGTGGTACATCAATACTCTTCTCTCCCCCTCTTGTTTCTGGAATAGGACGGACGAGGTGAATCCTTCCTTTTCAGAAACATCCAAATGGAACTTGTTCTTGTAATCAGGTGCAGTCAAAGCTGCTGCCGCTGATAGATCAGTTTTCAGGAGTGCAAAAGCTGTTGACGCTTCAGGCGTCCAGGCCAGGGGAGAATGGAGGTTCCTGGGTCCAGCATCACGCACTATTTCTCTCAGTGGCTCCGTTCTGGCTGTGTAGTCCGGGATATGTGTACGGCTGTATCCTGTCAAGCCTAGGAAAGACAACATCCCAGAGACAGTGATTGGGCGTGAGTGATGGAGAATGGAGTCTCTGTGGGACTTGGAAAGTCCCGCTCCATCTCCTGAGATTTCTCTTCCAAGGAAAAGCACAGTTCTTCGACAGGACTGTACTTTGCTCAGCTTGACCTTGTATCCTTTGGTAGCAAGGAAGTCCAATAGCGTTTTTGTCATTTGTAGGCAGAGATCAGAGGTAGGAGCTCCAAGCAAGAGGTCATCTACATACTGAATCAGTACCACTCCTTCTGGGATTGTCAATTCCGCCAGGTGGGTCTTCAGGATGTGGTTGAAGATTCCGGGGGAACACCTGTAGCCCTGTGGAAGAACAGCGTACGTGTACTGTTGGTGTTCATAGGTGAACGCAAAGAGTGGTTGAGATGCTTCATCCAATGGGATGCTGAAGAAAGCATTAGCCAGGTCCACTACCGTGAAGTACTGATGCTTGGGTGAGAGATTGCTCAGTGTGATGTGAGGGTCGGGGACAGGCAGGTCGATGGGTGCAGTAACGTCATTTACTGCTCGGAAGTCTTGGACCATCCGGTATGTTTCACCACCAGCTTTCAAGACCGGCAAAATGGGCGTGTTCCATGGAGAGACAGTGCGATAGATGACTCGCGTCTCCAGGAGGCCATCTATGGTTGGCTTGATTCCCATAGTCTGTTCAGGTTTCAAGCGATATTGTGTTCGGTAAACAGGTGTCTGATTTGGGTTCAGTAGGGTGATGGTGACTGGGGCAACTTGGAGCTGACCCACATCGAAAGGGGATGTGGTCCAAATTTTGTCATCAACCGTGGAGATCAGTGTTTCTGAAGAGGGATGGTCAGTGTATGGTTTACCATGGTGTCTTGGTAGGGTTAGACGCTCAGGAAGACAGTGTTCTTCTGTGTCTGGGGCCAGGAATCTCCACATATTTTCAGATGTGGCCTTGTGTATGCCTGGTGTTGAGGTGGGTTCCCAGTTCAGTTTGGATGCACGCCTGATCATGGGGCCCAGACTTCTTGCTTCAAAACCATTTCCCACTGCGAGCGTGACATGAGGGGCAGATTCTTCACCCAACATGTACCAGGTTTTTAGGTGTGGTTGTAGGATGACAGGTGCTGCCACCCCCTCTGGGCCACACACAATGGTGCAACACCTGATAGTTGGTGTCAGGTGCATCATGTTTTCGTCCCAGTCGTCTGTATAGGGGCAATCATCAGTATCCGTTACATTGAGTGTACAATGGATTTCAGCTTGTGGAGTCTTATATGGATGTAGGGTGTAGATCTGTGATTTCAGTTGGTTGAACTTGAACTGGATGTGTGGGGTGGCCGGCCCCATGGGTAGGCATTTTAGCCAGTACACTTCTTGGGTCTCAGACAATGTGGGCGTCGGCTGGAGTGGCATCATTAGAATTCTTACCGGGTGGTCAGGTGTTGAGGAGGGAGGGTGGGTGGATACTTCCACCCCACCCTCAGTAAGATATATGGTGCACCCCATTTTGCATAACAGGTCCCTTCCTAGTAGATTGATTGGGCAGTTTGGACAGTACAAGAACTGGTGTTGTAACTGAGAGTTTCCCCAGGAGAATGTTAAGGGGATGGTACGTCTTTGGTTTTCGGGAGATCCAGTTACTCCCACCACCGATATGGAGTCTGATGACAGCATGTGCTGGGATCTGATTGCAGAATAGGTGCACCCCGTATCTACAAGGAACTGATGGGGAACACCTCCTACCTCACACATAATAGTTGGCTCAGTGTGTAGTTGAAAATGTTGTTTTCCCCCTCCTGCCGCAGGTGGTGGGCATCTTCATGGCCAGGGCATTGTGTCTCCAGTCATTCCCTGGAACTGAGGTTGGTTGTATCCTCCCTGCTGCTGCTGTTGCATGTGAGTAGGTCCTGGGTGGTTGTATGCTGGTGTTGGTGTTGCTGGTTGCATATAGTTTGGTTCGGATTGGTGGTGATGGTAGTGTTGCGGAGGTGGGTATCCCCCACTTCCTCTTCCACGTCCCTTGGCCCTCCATGCACGTTGCTGAGGGGAGAGTGGCTGTTGGCAGTCCCGTGAGTAGTGGCCAGGGGTACCACAATTGTAGCAGGGCCCTTTAGTCGGACCCCGTTGTTCCCATCTAGTGTATGGCTGTTGTTGCTGCTGTAGGGGAGGGTATTGTGTCACCATTGGTTGAGTCCCTGTTGGAACAGGGAGTGGTGCGGCCTGCTGTTGAATCATCTGTGAGACAGTCTGTGCAACTATTTGAGAGATGTCAGGTTTAGAGTCAGGTTCCGGTGTTTCTTCAGCCACCATCTGTTTCTTTGGTCTGTCCCCCTTCTGTGCTTCTTTGAGTTGTAGCTTCAAGAGCTGAACTTGAAGGGACTGGACCTGGCTCTCAGCACCCCCTTTTTCCTTGTTGTGTTGGGTCACATGGTGATGCGTATTGAATTGTGTCAGAGGGAGTGCAATCAGCCCCACTGTTCCTCTGAGTTTGGTTTTTACCTCTCCTGGGCACCCATTCACCACCATGTCTTTCCACATGTTCAGAGTGGTATCCGTATGATCGAATGGTTCATCGTGGACTGATCTCCAGGTGGTTTTGGCCCTGTCCAGGTATGCTGCTGGATGCTCACCTGGATTGATGGTAAAAGAAGACAGGGTGGCATGGTTTCTTTCTGTAGGGTATGCTCTGCGCAGTTCCCCCCATAGTGTGGTCCTAAAGTGGTCCAGTGGCAGGGTAGGCTGGTCATCGTTCAGGTTGGCTGCTGTCATGAGAGCGGTCATTGTGCCATGGTCGGTTGCTCTGGCTAGTAGTGCTTTCATATCTCCCAGGCAGAGATTTAGACCCGAGGTCAGAGTCTGAAGATGGAGTAGCCATGCTGAGGCCCCTCCATGCAGACTGGGCAATTGTTCCATAAGTGTGGTCAAGTCAGTCATTTTCCAAGGTTGGTACTCTACGAAGCGTGGGTCAGCTGCTGGGCGTAGCGGTAGCATGCCGGCCCCACCCCGTTCAGGTTCCCAGTGTTCTCTGGAGGTCACTCCTTTAGCTCTCAGTCCAGCCTGCCGGGCGGACGTCCGGGTGGTGGTTGCCCTCTGGGTGTCAGTCACGTCCGTCACCTTTCCCTTCACTATGCCTTTGATGTGGTATTCACCCATCCCTTCTCCTTCGACGCCCATCATTCCTTTCGCTTGGGCTATCGATTTATTTAGTTGTCTTCTTAGGTTTTGTATTTCGTATTCAACCTCCATACTGGTGGGTGCGTTTCTGTTACTGTCGTCATCCTCTTCCGTTGCCCGGCTCACGTGACTTTGACAGGATCCTTCCTCAGTTTGGAGGCTGCGAGGGGAACACTCTCGGTAGAAGGTGGGGTTGGGTTGTAAAGGGAAACGCCCATCCCCATTGTCAATTTTCAGACTAGAGAGAGAGCCTATGGATCCTCCGAGGTCTATCAGGAGGGGTCCGGTTCCGGGGAAAACCCCGGCCTTGCATTGTTGATCCTGGTTCTGGGAGGTATTCCCTGGAACTGGAGTGCTGGTGGTGGGGAGTTGCTCACACATAATCTGCCCTCCTGTTATTCCAAAGCTCATAGCCCCATTCAGCTGGCCTGCCTGTACACTTAGAACAGGGGCCTGTATTGCGGGCTGGGTCCTGGTGAGGAAAGGGTTACCATTGAACGGGTTGTGAGACGGGCCTCGTTGATTGTGCCCCATTGAGTATGGTGGATGGGCCACCTCTATTGGTATTTCTGGATATAGTGTGGGAGGAGCAGACGCCGTGTTGGTGTTGGCCGCTTGGGGAGCTGTGGGAGAATAGTCGAGTGGAGAGAGCAGGGGAGAGAGTGGAGTTTTGGTGTCTGCTGACGTTTCAGAGACCATGCACATCATGTCTGGTTTGTTCTTTGGTAGCACCCTCATGCTCTCCTCTATCGCCCAGTTTCCTATTCTCAGCTCCGCTTCTGCTCTCTCTCTCTCTTTTGTGCCCTCGTTTTTTAACATGTGTGTCTTGTTCCTCTCTTTCTCACTTCCTCTTGCTTTCTCCACTGCGTCCTCTAGCCCTTTCTGCATAGCTTGGAGTTTCCCCCCTGTAGGGGTTCCCCCACTAAAGTAACCTGCCTGTGTCCATTTCAGTCTTATCCCTTCCCATACTTTCTTTACTTTTTTATACTGTTTTTTTCCTCCCGCTCTATCAATCATACTCTGATCTAAATATTCATTAAATTTGAGTTGGGGCGCGGTGACTGCAGACATTTTATCTAATTCGCCTGATAATGTGTATAATGCGTTATCTAGGTTTAGTTAGGCCTTTACTATGTGGTGTTTATTTCTATCTTTGTATACTTAGCCCGTCCTTGGTCGAAACCAGGGATGTATTAGTGGTGCAGACACAGACTTATCTCTTGTGTTTCACCCTCGTACACAAAGAGTTAATAAGCATGTGGTGATATCGTCGGGGGTGTGTTATCGGAATCTGTTCAGTGATTTATATAAGCATTTTCTAAAAATGATTCGGCAATATCCTTTTGGAACAATATATTAGTAAATTCAAGCGGTTCTATAACAATTGTCCGAATAATTTTAGCACTTTGGGAAATACCAACAGCAGAAAGAGGGAAAAAATAACCAGTCAGTATTCAGCACGGCGGCTGTAATGAGCAGTATTTGGGCCCAGCGGCCGTCAATATTACACCGTATATATATTCATAGTATGGCAATTATTCCCCAACAAATGTTTTCTCTTTATTTAATCGTCAATATACTCCCAATCTCTGGACAGTAGAACGTCAAAACTGACTATGGTTACAAATAAATTTTTCCGACTTCACTTCATACATAACCTATTTAAAATAGGACAGTTTTCTATGCAGATTTCAGTCCATTTAACCACACCTCATACACGACCTATTCGATAATACACAACTTATCAATAGGACATTTTACATGCAGATTCGGTTCATCAATACACCTGGAACCACACCTCAGTCACAGCCTAAGAAATAGGTCTATGCAGATTCGGTTCAACCACACCTCAGACACAGCCTAAGTGATAGGTCTATGCAGATTCGGTTCAATAATAACCTGGAACCACACCTCAGTCACAGCCTAAGTGATAGGTCTATGCAGATTCGGTTCAAATCAATACCTCATGACAAAAAATAAATCATAGAATGTTCTTATTCAGCACAAGATATCTTTTGAACTATGCCTACAACAGCTTAGCAACGATTCATACTCACACTCAGTACTACTGATCATAAATTTGGTCATACTAAAATACAATATGCAGATTTTGAATTAACAGGCTCTGCTTACCTTTTAGTTGAGCGCTCTGATCAGTTTCCTGAGGCAAGTCGAATGGTTGAAGATCTCCTGGACTGCAGGTCACTCTTCCGTCTGATTTGCGCTCAATGATTTGTCTCCTCTCTCACCAACTTGTCATAGATCGAAATCAGATGTTTAAAACCATCCTCTGCTACCAAGTTTTGTTGATGAATATCTACCAGAGAGAGAGATCAAATCAAGACGCTGGACAGAGTGGAATCAAGTATAGCAAAAGGCAGTTTATTAAAGTCAAAGATATCTTGCCTTTCAGTTTAACGTGACACGGACCTTGTCATATGACTCTTTAGGAGTCAGCTGAAAAAGGGCCTAACCAGAGCTTACAGCAGTTTTTATACATGGAACAATGTAGGTGGAGTCTCTTCGTGTTGATCTTCTGACTGGTCCTGAAGAGTTGGAGGCGGGTCTGCTCTGGCCATAACAGTAGCCCATTGGTGCACAGCAGATTCCTCTGCTCTTGGCACCCGACCAGTAGAGAGGGGAGTGAGGTGTGTGTGTGTCATGAGATAAGGGGAACTGTAACTGGCCGTTATTGTCTGGGGCTAGGTATATGAATATATGTATATATGACAGACCGCACCGAAATTAATGGCGGAATATGCATTTTACATTTTTCAACAGAACAACGAATTAACATCATAAATACTTCTTACTTTTTGATGAGCTCCCATCAGAATCTTGGGAAAGTTGTCCTTTGTCCAAAAGAATCGTTGCTCGGTTGTAGAATGTAGTCTTCAACTTTGGAATTAGCAGTAAACATTAGCCATGTGGCTAAGACGTGTCCAACTCCCTAGAACGCAGCACAAATAAATACCCGAAAAATCGCAATATACTGATATAAACTGATATAACTCGGTTTAAAATAACAACATTATGATGTCTTTAACACCTATATCGAATAAAAACAGAGCCGGATATATCTATGGGCTATAACCGGAGCTTTCTAGAGCGACATGCCGAGGTCCTTCTTGCGTCATTGCGAAAAGGAGAAAGAGAGTACACCAGGTTGCCAGCCTATTTATAGGCCTTCAGATCTGCCTAGCGACTCCATTTCAATTCTCACTATTCGCTGACATCCAGGGGAAGGCGTATGCAGTGCATCTCAACCAATAGAAGACAGGCAAATTAATAAACCGACCTCAGAACAGCTTACAGATTTCAGCATTCTCACATCCTCATAGGAAAATTGCTCCAACTCCTGTTCTGTTTTACTCACAGATATAATTCAAACGGTTTTAGAAACTAGAGAGTGTTTTCTATCCAATAGTAATAATAATATGAATATTGTACGAGCAAGAATTGAGTACGAGGCAGTTTAATTTGGGAACGAAATTATTACAAAGTGCAAACAGCACCCCCTATTGAGAAAAAGTTAAGTACCATTGCTGAATCTTTAACCATACCACGTGGTTAAACTCTTAGACGAATAAGAACAAGTCTTTGATATTGACTACTAGTCTGCAGCTAGGAATTCGGTATCATTGAACGCGAAGAAAGACAACCGCCGAAACATGCATTCTATAACGAATGTCACTCTGAACTATCCACAATAACCGAGACAGAAGGAACTCCAACAGAAACTAACTTCACTCCAACGATCAAGACGACACACACCGAGCGTAACTATATATATATTGATTGCAATTGTTCCCGAATGAGTGAGCGTTCATGTGTAAACGATTAGCATGTCAATTGTTATAATTATGAACTCTAGTGACTTCTTAGTCGAACCACAATTTTTCCTTTGTCTAACAGCCGCCATGCCGGTTCAGCCCACTAGGGCATATTTCTCCCATCATTTCATGTAACTATTTTTAAGTTTGTTTGTTTGTTTGTGCATTTCTGTGAATTAATTAGTTAGTAATAAATAAATTATTTAAGACAATTGATGTATGGATGACTCATAGTGAATACTGGGTTTGTGCAGATAATCAACAATTTACGACGTTTGGAATGAGACTAACGTGAGGTAAAAATAAATAAATCATTAATCAGAAGACCATTGATCAGATATGAAAATATCTGAAAGGTTATATTAGGAAATTATAACTTTGTAATTTGACTTTCCCTGGTGCCCTCGAATTCATAGTTAATTAGTTACGTTATTACTCAGTTGATCAGTAATCCCTAATTACAGGAATCTTTGATAAAAACTATAAGTCTTCAATTTAAGGATAGCAAAGACACGACACGACACATCTTTCTAGCTGATTTACACGCTGAAGCTATGTTGCGCTTGGTGACCTCTGACTGTTTCATCCTAACATCGTTGGTGCCGACGTGGATAACAATATCTCTATACTCTCTACACTCGCCAGTTTTAGCTTTAGCCAGCACCATCTTCAGATTAGCCTTAACGTCGGTAGCCCTGCCCCCTGGTAAACAGTGTATGATTGCTGGGTGATTCGTTTTAAGTCTAATACTGCGGGTAATGGAGTCGCCAATGACTAGGGTTTTCAATTTGTCAGAGCTAATGGTGGGAGCCTTCGGCGTCTCAGACCCCGTAACGGGAGGAGTAGAGACAAGAGAAGACTCGGCCTCAGACTCCGACTCGCTACTTAATGGGGAAAACCGGTTGAAAATTTCTGTCGGCTGAATGAGCGACACCAGTTGAGCATTCCTACAGCATTTCCCTCCAGAAACCATGAGAAAGTTGTCCGGCTGCGGGGACTGTGCGGGGGGATTTATACTACTATCTGTACTTACTTACTTCATCCTTTCCTACACTGAAATTACCCTTGCCTAACGATTGCATCTGAAGCTGGTCTTGCAGCACAGCTATCCTCGCCGTAAGGCGATCGTTCTCCTGTATATTATGAATACAGTGACTGCAATTAGAAGGCATCATGTTAATGTTACTACTTAGCTTCGGCTGTTGAAAGGTGCTGACGAACCATGTCCAGGTAAAGCGTCCGGAGTGAAAAAGTTGAATGAGGGAAAAAAGTTGTGAGGGAAAAACTAAAAATATAAACGGTAATATAAACGGTAATTAAAAAGTAAAAAGTAAAAACCGTAAAGTTGTCAGCTAGCAAAGTAAGGTTGGCAACCTTAAAGTTATATGGGTTTTTGGTAACGGAATTACAAAGCACAAGGCAATATTTATTCAACATAAAGAAGGTCAAATAGCACCGTTACAAATAGAGGAAGGACTAAAAACAAACAAAATATAACTATTGTAAAATAGATTGTGTCAATAAAATGTGTATAAGATATAATAACTGAAGGTAGAAGCCTAAGTGTTATTGTTTATTAGTTTACTCCAATTGGGGGAAGGGTGGTAGGGTTTAAGGGGAATAAAAAATAAAAAATAAAAAAAAAGGTCAATGATTTCTCCAAACCCAAATATAAGTGTTGATATTAGTGGTCAGGGGTCAGGGGTCAGGGGTCAGGGGTCTTTACGTGATTCTGTTTTTATAAACGTCACTTTGGTGCTCCTGGGTCCTTTTACATGGAAATGCCCAACTGTGACTCTAGCGATGCTATCCATCCCCAACTAGTAATAAAGTGGTCGGGTTGGTTGCTTCTGGCCTTTCCAGCTTCAGGCTGAATCACACCCATGATGAGAGGAGGTTTACTGGACACACAGTGAGAAACTACAGTCTGAATCACACCCATGATGAGAGGAGGTTTACTGGACACTGTGAGAAACTACAGTCTGAATCACACCCATGATGAGACTACCTTTAATGCTTAAGGGTTTGGTTAACGTTAGGGTTAAGGTTAGGGTCAGTTTTAGGTTTTAGGTGTTGGCTAGATGTCAATGGGATGTTGGTCAGAAAAGTCCATTTAGTCTTTCCCTTCTCTAACCTGTCCTCCCCCTAACCAGTTCATATCATGTATTCCACCACCAGCACACCTGATTCACTAAACAGAGGTTTTGATGATTAGTTGACCAGTGGTACAAAGGGGACTGGATCTAGGTGAACTATGGAGTGTCTTCCAGGGACAGTACAGTACAGACTGAGAAGATAACAACAGTGTAGTTTACTCAACTCATTCAAACTATCATGACTATTGTTTAGAGAGAAGATCTGCACAAGGGCATAAAGTGTAAGATATAGCAAGAGAGGACAATATGGTGCAAGGTAGCCAAAGTGTAATAGGAAGGCCCTGGAACAGAGCCTCGATTTCAGATTTTTCACTTCCTGACAGGAAGATTGCTGCAAAATGAGTTCTGTTTTACTCACAGATATAATTCAAACGGTTTTAGAAACTAGAGAGTGTTTTCTATCCAATAGTAATAATAATATGCATATTGTACGAGCAAGAATTGAGTACGAGGCAGTTTAATTTGGGCATGATTTTTTACAAAGTGAAAATAGCGCCCCCCTATTGACAAAAGGTTAACGAAAAAGTGCAGATTTTTTTTTCTTCATAGTCGTGACCCAAAAACGGTGACTCTGGACATGCCGAACTGGCGGCATTCTGGATAGGCCTAAAAAAATATTTTAAAACAATTTTCACGAAAAAGTGCAGATATTTTTTTCTTCATATTCGTGATCCAAAAACGGTGACTCCGGACATGCCGAACTGGCGACAATCTGGACATTCCCAAAAAATGATTTTAAAACCATTTTCACGAAAAAGTGCAGATTTTTTTTCTTCATATTCGTGACACAAAAACGGTAACGGACATGCCGAACTGGCGACATTCTGGATAGGCCCCCAAAAATATTTTAAAACAATTTTCACTAAAAAGTATTTTTCCTTTTTTTTCAAATTCGTGACCCAAAAACGGTGACTCCGGATATGCCAAACTGGCGGCATTCTGGATAGGCCTAAAAAATGATTTAAAAACTATTTTCACAAAAAAGTGCAGATATTTTTTTCTTCATATTCGTGAACCAAAAACGGTGACTCCGGACATGCCGAACTGGCGGCATTCTGGATAGGCCTAAAAAATGATTTAAAAACCATTTTCACGAAAAAGTGCTGTTTATTTTTTTTCATATTCGTGAACCAAAAACGGTGACTCCGGACATGCCGAACTGGCGACAATCTGGACATTCCGAAAAAATGATTTTAAAACCATTTTCACGAAAAAGTGCAGATTTTTTTTTTTTCATATTCGTGACCCAAAAAACGGTGACGGACATGCCGAACTGGCGACATTCTGGATAGGCCCCAAAACATATTTTAAGGCAAGGGCTGATTTCAAGGTTTTACTGTTAATAACCTACAAAGCGTTACATGGGCTTGCTCCTACCTATCTTTCCGAGTTGGTCCTGCCGTACATACCTACACGTACGCTACGGTCACAAGACGCAGGCCTCCTAATTGTCCCTAGAGTTTCTAAGCAAACAGCTGGAGGCAGGGCTTTTTCCTATAGATCTCCATTTTTATGGAATGGTCTGCCTACCCATGTGAGAGACGCAGACTCGTCTCAACCTTTAAGTCTTTACTGAAGACTTATCTCTTCAGTAGGTCATATGATTGAGTGTAGTCTGGCCCAGGAGTGTGAAGGTGAACGGAAAGGCTCTGGAGCAACGAACCGCCCTTGCTGTCTCTGCCTGGCCGGTTCCCCTCTCTCCACTGGGATTCTCTGCCTCTAACCCTATTACAGGGGCTGAGTCACTGGCTTACTGGTGCTCTTTCATGCCGTCCCTAGGAGGGGTACGTCACTTGAGTGGGTTGAGTCACAGACGTGATCTTCCTGTCTGGGTTGGTGCCCCCCCTTGGTTTGTGCCGTGGCGGAGATCTTTGTGGGCTATACTCGGCCTTGTCTCAGGATGGTAAGTTGGTGGTTGAAGATATCCCTCTAGTGGTGTGGGGGCTGTGCTTTGGCAAAGTGGGTGGGGTTATATCCTTCCTGTTTGGCCCTGTCCGGGGGTATCATCGGATGGGGCCACAGTGTCTCCTGACCCCTCCTGTCTCAGCCTCCAGTATTTATGCTGCAGTAGTTTATGTGTCTGGGGGCTAGGGTCAGTTTGTTATATCTGGAGTACTTCTCTAGCCTTATCCAGTGTCCTGTGTGAATTTAAGTATGCTCTCTCTAATTCTCTCTTTCTCTCTTTCTTTCTCTCTCTCGGAGGACCTGAGCCCTAGGACCATGCCTCAGGACTACCTGGCATGATGACTCCTTGCTGTCCCCAGTCCACCTGGCCGTGCTGCTGCTCCAGTTTCAACTGTTATGCCTGCGGCTATGGAACCCTGACCTGTCCACCGGACGTGCTACCTGTCCTAGACCTGCTGTTTCAACTCTCTAGAGACAGCAGGAGCGGTAGAGATACTCTTAATGATCGGCTATGAAAAGCCAACTGACATTTACTCCTGAGGTGCTGACTTGCTGCAACCTCGACAACTACTGTGATTATTATTATTTGACCATGCTGGTCATTTATGAACATTTGAACATCTTGGCCATGTTCTGTTATAATCTCCACCCGGCAAAGCCAGAAGAGGACTGGCCACCCGTCATAGCCTGGTTCCTCTCTAGGTTTCTTCCTAGGTTTTTGCCTTTCTAGGGAGTTTTTTCTAGCCACCGTGCTTCTACACCTGCATTGCTTGCTGTTTGGGGTTTTAGGCTGGGTTTCTGTACAGCACTTTGAGATAACAGCTGATGTAAGAAGGGCTATATAAATACATTTGATTTGATTTGATTTGATTATCCCAACAACAAAAAACAGAGACCATACCTGTATCACATTACAATCGGAAATTAACCCCTTGGACTCAAAAAGTGGATATCAGGAATCCCACAGGCCTGAAAGAAAAGTATGAGAGATTTTTAACCCTTCTAACCTTGACACTAACCTTAACCAGTCTAACCCTAACCTGAATCTTAAACTCGAACCCGGGCTCCATAAAGAGGTATCCTGAGGAGCCTGGTAATTAGGGAGCATGTGTTGATGTACTGTTTGGGTGTTTATCCTGTTAGAGGAAAATGTTATTTTTACCTGCTCTTCTTCAGGTATGAACCATAACCTCTTCCTTTGGGGAATATCTCCTAGTTTCCCGTAGAATAATTATGTATCTCTAGGAGCAATAGAATTAGAGAACATGTGCCCGTCTATTTGGTCCTCCTGAAGGGCAATTTTCTCTTAACCCTAACCCTAACCTCCCTAACCCTAACCCCTAACCCTAGCCCTAAACCCTAACCCTACCCCTAAACCCCAACCCTAACCCTAACCCCCCCAACCCTAACCCTAAACCCTGACCCTAACCCTAACACTAACCCTAAAACCAACCCTAACCCATAACCCTAACCCCTAACCCTTAACCATAACCATAGCCCTAACCCCTAACCCTAAACCCTAACCCCTAACCCATAACCCTAACCCTAACCCTAACCCCTAACCCTAACCCTAACCCTAACCCCTAACCCTCCCCAACACCTAATTCTCCACACACTAGACACCCCTTACTACCCACCCCACCTAGTATGTCTCCAAAAAATGGGCTCCCCAAAGAGCCCATGGTGAGACTGGAACTCAATTTCCCCTCTAAAACATCCCCAATACTTTCCTCTCCACATATTGGAAACATGGTACCCACCCCTTATCTTGGGTACTAGGAAAAAGATTAGCAAAGAACCAATGGTTAGACTCTCTCCCCTACCTATACCCAGACACTCCACCCCAACATCTCCACCATCCCCCCAATTATTGTACCGACCAACTAGACATAATTTGAGTACAAGAAAGACATATGATTGGCATATAACTTCACATAAACCGATCACCATTATAGGAGATTCTAACCTTAGTAGAATTCCACCACACCCTTACAAACACATTCAGATAGATAGTTATCCAGGAGCACAATTTCATCACATTACTGGGGTTTTGGCCAAGTCCACCCCAAACCCCAACACCAAGGTGGTTGTGCTGTCTCTGGGGATAAACAACAAAGATCAGGAAAGGAAATCAACACCCATAAGCCAACTACAGATACACCACAACAAAGCCACAGTCATGTACCCCAATGCCACCATCTACTGGCCAATCATCAACTTCTCACCCAACCTCACACGCCAACAGAAGGACATGCTGAAACATATCAACACATACATCACTACACATTATAATGCCCTACTGGAAATAGACCATTCAGAATTCACCACTGAAAATCATGACTACATACATTGGACACCAGCTACAGCAGCCAAAATACTGACAGATTGGGCAACTCAGCTAAAGTGGTAGAAGAGGGTACGCGCATAGGGCAGCCCCTCCACCAACACAACAATATTCTGAATCTCTCCACAGTATCTGTTCTGTCCCTTTCGGAGACTCGGCTGCTGGAGAAGGGACTGACGTTTGTCCCAACACCGATGTGGTCGGACTATGGGGACCTGCAAAGGGACATCCATAGGTTCCATCGAAACCTCAAGTTATTAGACCATTTTGACTATGCTACTGATTTTATTACCCAACCATTCACTGAAAGATCTAAATGGGAACCCCCACTAAAGAAACTATCACAACCAATCAGAAAACGTATTAAAACCAATACACAGATTATTAGAGACTCACATAGCTCTACCATTACAACGTCACATAACATTACACAAGACGAAAGACTAGCTATAACACAGCTAAGACGAAACAAACATATAACAATTAAACCAGCAGACATAGGTTCCAAGATAGTGATAATGGAAAATCAGCAATATCTCATAGACAGAAAGAATATTTAGATGGACCTGATATACCGAGACAGAGACTCTTTTACCTCTTACCAAAAATTCACAAAACACCAGAGACGTGGACCGTCCCCTTTCGGGTCCCCATGGGAAGACCCATCGTCTCTGATTGTGGTAGTGAGTCATCTCCAGCAGCTGAATTCATAGATCATTTTCTTAACCCCATTTCACAAAAACATGCCAGTTACATCAAGGACACATATCACTTCATAGACACACTTTGTAAAATCCCAGTCCCAGCACAGACATACCTTTTCACCGTAGACATAGACTCTCTTTATACAAACATAGACATCCCCTCAGGGATGGCAGCAGTGGAAGCCGCACTCCGAAGATATCCAGATAGACAGAGACCAGACAAACACATCTTACAGCTACTTGAACTGGGGCTGAGAAATAATGATTTTACATTTAACAACCAATACTATCTACAGATTCATGGGACAGCAATGGGCAAAAAGTTCGCTCCAGCATACGCAAACATATACATGGCGGACTGGGAGACTACAGCTTTGGAAAAATGCCCACTGCTTCCCTTGTTTTACAAAACGCTACCTGGATGATATCTTCGGAGTGTGGCAATACAATCTACAGGACTTCACCACATTCATAGACATCCTGAACAATCCCCATCCCACCATTACAGTTAAATATGTCATACACCCACATTCATAGACATCCTGAACAATCACCATCCCACCATTACAGTTAAATATGTCATACACCCACATTCATAGACATCCTGAACAATCACCATCCCACCATTACAGTTAAATATGTCATACACCCACATTCATAGACATCCTGAACAATCACCATCCCACCATTACAGTTAAATATGTCATACACCCACATTCATAGACATCCTGAACAATCACCATCCCACCATTACAGTTAAATATGTCATACACCCACATTCATAGACATCCTGAACAATCACCATCCCACCATTACAGTTAAATATGTCATACACCCACATTCATAGACATCCTGAACAATCACCATCCCACCATTACAGTTAAATATGTCATACACCCACATTCATAGACATCCTGAACAATCACCATCCCACCATTACAGTTAAATATGTCATACACCCACATAGAATGCATTTCCTAGACACCACCGTTTTCTTTCCGGACACTGAAGCAACCATAGTTTACCTACACACTAAAGTTTATTTCAAACAAACAGACAGGCATGCATTACTCCACCGATCCAGTTTCCACCCCAAACATACTTTTAGGGGGATTGTCAAATCACAACTCATCCGATTCTACAGATTATGCACTCAACAGACCGATTTCAATACAGCTACACACATATTATTTGAGGCATTGAGGAGGAGGGGGTACTCAAAGCGGTCACTGAGATACATCAAAGCTGACACACTAGCAAGCATCATCCAAAATCAATTGCCTAACCCTAACTTTAACCCAGGTGGCCCTGTTCCTAACCCTAACCCTAACCCTAACCCTAACCCTAACCTTAACCCAGGTGGCCCTGTTCCTAACCCTAACCCTAACCCTAACCCTAACCCTAACCCTAACCCTAACCCAACCCTAACCCTAACTTTAACCCAGGTGGCACTGTTCCTAACCCTAACCCTAACCCTAACCCTAACCCTAACCTTAACCTAGGTGGTACTGTTCCTGACACCAACCCAAACCCTAACCTCAACCCTAAACCTAACCCTTACCCTAACCCTAACCCTAACCCTAACCCTAACCCTAACCCCAACCCTAACCCTAACCCTAACCTTAACCCAGGTGGTACTGTTCCTGACACCAACCCTAACCCTAACCCCAACCCTAACCATAACCTTAACCCAGGTGGTACTGTTCCTGACACCAACCCTAACCCTAACCCCAACCCTAACCCTAACCTTAACCCAGGTGGTACTGTTCCTGACACCAACCCTAACCCCAACCCTAACCTTAACCCTAACCCTAACCCCAACCCTAAACCTAACCCTTACCCTAACCCTAACCCTAACCCCAACCCCAACCCCAACCCTAACCCTAACCCTAACCCTAACCCTAACCCCTAACCCCAACCCTAACCCTAACCCTAACCCCAACCCTAACCCTAACCCTAACCCTAACCCTAACCCTAACCCTAACCCTAACCCTAACCCTAACCCTAACCCTAACTTTAACCCAGGTGGTACTGTTCCTGACACCAACCCTAACCCTAACCCCAACCCTAACCCTAACCTTAACCCAGGTGGTACTGTTCCTGACACCAACCCTAACCCAAACCCTAACCTTAACCTTAACCTTAACCCTAACCCCAACTCCAACCCTAACCCCACTCCCATCTTGAGTACAGGGCCTGAACCCCAGAAGTTACCTATTATTAGCACCTACTCACACACAAATCAACGCATACACTTACGACTAAAAGGCACATTTTTAAATATACAACATGCATTCCCCCCACTACAACCATTCCGACCCATCTCAGCATACAGGAGGAATCCCAATCTGAAGGACCTCTTAGTCCATGCAACATTTTCAAACAGGCCCTCTCCCTCAGTACCCACGGAAAATCACTACTACAGACAACTGACAAACATACACAACCCACATACACTTTTAGCCCAATCAAACAACTGATGAACATAAACAGCACCAACATCGTCTATGCAATCACCTGTGCATTATGTAAAAAAATCTATGTGCGGGAAACTGGATCTACAATTTTAACACGTCTCAAACAAACATCTGTATACAATCACTAATAATAAATTGCCTACACATTTAGTCACACATTTTTCAAACACACCCTATTACACATCTGAACATCACTGGGCTAGAAACTGTCTCCACTTGGACCAGAAAAAGGCTGCAGAATCCAAGTGGAGAGCCACCCTCAGATCTTTGGCTCCACTTGGATTGAATGGCAAAGTGTAAGTGTAGGTAAACTATTCATACATCTCATATTTTCTCATATACACAAACCTTCCAATAAACCCAGAATGGAAGCAATAACAGAGATCACAATAGGCCAGTGCAACACAAGGTGCAAAACCTCAAAAAACAGAATTTATCATAAACCCTAACCCTAACCCTAACCCTAAATCCCTAACCCCTAACTAGGGCTTAATGAGCCTCAGGTGTGGGCCCAGGCGGGGCTGAATGAACTGGAGGGAAATTGGAACATAAAGCTCACCTCGTTGCCTCTCTGTTCGTTGAAGTGCAATTGGCTATATGGGTAGAGCACGAGATGTACGATCTGACGATCGGACTTCGAGACCCCCGTGGGGTGCTCGGATTTTTTATCCCCGGGCCTGGTAACCCGAAAGGCCCAAAGGCCCAAAGGCCAGAGCCCTGGCAGGGCTGATTGGACTGGAGGGAAATTTGAACATAGGACTCACCTCGTTGCAAATTTTTTTATTTAAAGGCCGATTGGCTCAATGGGTAGCGCACGAGCCTTACCCACCTGGGGTGCCTGGGGTAGCGCACGTGCCTTACCATCGGACGATCGGTGTTCGAAACCCACCTGGGGTGCCTGGATTTTTCCCCCCGGGCCTGGTAACCAGAAACGCCCAAAGGCCAGAGCCCAGGCTGATTGGACTGGAGGGAAATTGGAACATAAAGCTCACCTCGTTGCCTCTATGTTCTTCGAAGTGCGATTGGCTCAATGGGCAGCGCACAAGACTTATGATCTAGCGATTGGAGTTCGAGACCCCCGTGGGGCGCTTGGATTTTTCCCCCCGGGCCTGGTAACCAGAAACGCCCAAGGCCCAAAGGCCATAACCCTGTCCTGGTACTTTCATAGGCTTTCAGGGCTATACACACTAGATAATATGCCTGAAAAGATGCACTCTGAATGGGATTCAATTAGTAGTTCACTGCCCTTGAAGGCCCATAGGATCACATACACAAGGCCCATATGCTCACATGCCACAGGGCCAAATGCCCTAAATACAGAGGCCTGCACTGGTACTTTCATATGCTTTTCAGGGCTATACACATGACATGTTATGCCTGAAAAGAGGCACTCTGACTGAGATTCAAGGAATAGTTCACTGCCCTTGAGAGCCCATAGGCTCACATGCCTTAGCCCTGGCAGGGCTGATTGGACTGGAGGGAAATATGAACATAAAGCTCACCTCGTTGCCTCTTTACTCATCAAAGGCCAATTAGCTCAATGTGTAGAGCACAAGCCTTACAATCTGCCAATCAGTGTTCGAGACCCACCTTGGGGTCAAGGCCCAAATGACAAGAGCACTGCCCTGGTACCTTCATAGGCTTTCAGGGCTATACACACTTGACAGTATGCCTGAAAAGAGGCACTCTGATGGGATGTCTGTACTCATTCTCACTTTTGTGGGCCTGGTATTAATTTGGGTTACCAGGGTCGATTTTCAAATGGGTTTTTAAGCCATTTAGGGGGCATCCAGACTTCCATTTAGGGGGCATCCGGACTTCCATGGGAGAACCCAACTCCCGGGAAAAGTCACTTGAGGGCGCCATTGGTCAATTTATGGAGGTTTGAAGTGCCCACTTCTCTGTTCATTACACTATGCTTGGCTGTGGAATGGGTATAATGGCTTCAGGGGGGGTGATGGAGGTCCATGCCCGGGTTGGGTGCACCCCCTACCCCTTCCCACCCGGGATTGTCCACAAGAGGGCGCCACTGGACATTTTGAGCTGATTTTAAGCATATGGGCCTGGGAACACAATGTACGTCAATGACAGAGCTTTGCTGAAAAATGACTAAGTCCAAAATTCTCAGAAATCTCAGATAAATCTCAGAAAATGATTATATGTTCAACTTGACCTCCTGAGACTATGTCCAGCTGTGGGCCTGGGGCCTGGTGATTGAACGGGTTACCTGGTGGTGATGGGGAAATGGGGCAAAGAAAAGGGGGATAGAGCAGCCAACCTCCAAGGAGGCTGACTGCTCTGCCCCCCTTAAGGACAGTGGAACTACGGACATACAGGCCTCTAGTCCTCCATCCCTGCCCGGGTCAACACCTATCTTTCCGGGCATGAGAGTAGAGCTTACCCCCTGGAGATACAGACCTCCAGGCCTATAGGCCTTCACTCACTATCCGGGTAACACCCATCTCTCTGTGCATGAGAGTAGAGCTTACCCCCTGGAGATACGGACCCCCAGGCCTCTTGGCCTCCATCCCTGCCCGGGTCAACACACCTCTCTCTGGGCATGATTTCCAGCCGGGGACACCCCCCACCTCCACAACCTCGCACACCAGGCGAACCAGGGCACTTAAGCAACCTTCCTCGGACACTAAAGTCTATAGCCCCGCTGTTACGAACCGCGTGCACCTGGTGACCCAAAACGGCCTTCGTGCACCTGGTCACCCAAAACAGCCGAAGTGCACCCGGTAACCATGCAGCTTTCCGCTCAGAGACTAAGTCCACACACATGGATTACCAGGTGCTGGTGGTACTTTACACCCGGGTCCCCACCTTCTTTAGTCTGCTTGCCCACTCTCTCTGTCTGGGCCTCCGGACTCTGGCTCCTGGCCCTTCTCTGTGCACCTGGTAACCCATTTTTTAAAAAGGGGGGAGGTGGAGGAAGACGCCTTCCGTCCCGACAAAAGCTTGGATTGAGAGCTGACTTTCAAATAGATCGCAGCGAGTGAGCTGCTCTGCTACGCACGAAACCCTGACCCAGAATCAGGTCGTCTACAAGTGATTGAGCACCAGGTTCTCCACAAACATGCGGTGCGCATCAGGAGAGGGGCGGACGTTGCAAGTGTTCCAAATAGCACAAACCGTTTGCGCACCTTTGAAGTTTAGGTGGAAAAAGGAAAAATAACAGGAAGACATTGTCTTATGTTAGACAATGACCTGAAATATAGACACCAACTGCAGGCATATAACCTATCACATATAGACTGTCGGGCTAAACTCCTGTAGAAGCGTGGACTAGCCTATACCTTTGTAAGGAGGCATTCAGTTTGAGATGCAGTAGGCCTACTGCAAAAAATATGCTTGAATTTGGAATTTAGCTCGCCCTATGTGCCCTATGTGACTCTATTGAGTTATAGCACTGTATGGCTTAAAAAATATATACTGATGTCACTTAGTCACGTTCCTGACCTGTTTTCCGTTGTTTTTGTATGTGTTTAGTATGGTCAGGGCGTGAGCTGGGTGGGTAGTCTATGTTATGTGTTTCTATGTTGGGTTCAATGTGTTGCCTGATATGGTTCTCAATTAGGGGCAGGTGTTTGACGTTTCCTCTGATTGAGAACCATATTAAGGTAGGCTGTTCAAACCGTTTGTTTGTGGGTGATTGTCTTCCGTGTCAGTTTATGTACCACACGGGACTGTTTCGTTTTGTCTAGTCTGTTCCTGTTCGTGCGTTCTTCGTTTTATGTAAGTTCTCATGTTCAGGTCGGTCTACGTCGTTTTTGTTATTTTGTAATTTATTCAAGTGTACTTCGTGTTTCGTCTTGTCTAAATAAATTCATCATGTCTTCACAACACGCTGCGTTTCGATCCGATCCGTACTCCTCCTCTTCAGACGAAGAGGAGGAAAACAGCCGTTACAGAATCACCCACCAACCAAGGACCAAGCGGCGTGGGGGAAAGCAGCAGCAGCGATTGCAGGATTCCTGGACATGGGAGGAAATACTGGACGGTAAAGGTCCATGGGCTCAATCTGGAGAATATCGCCGCCCTCGTGAAGAGCTGGAGGCAGCTAAAGCCGAGAGGCGGCGGTATGAGGAGGCAGCACGGAAACAGGAGCAAAATCTGGACTACACTACGTGGGAGGAGATCGACAGGTGGGCGATCGACCCAGGGAGAAAGCCGGAGCCCGCCTGGGATTCTTTGGCGCAGTGTGAGGAGGGATACCGGCGAATGGAGGCAGCATGACGACGCGGTAGGAAGCCTGTTAGTCAAGCCCAAAAATGTCTTGGGGGGGGGGGGGGCTAAAGGGTAGTGTGGCGAAGTCAGGTAGGAGACCTGCGCCAACTTCCCGATCTTACCGTGGAGTGCGAGAGTACGGGCAGACACCGTGTTATGCGGTAGAGCGCACGGTGTCTCCTGTACGTGTGCATAGCCCGGTGCGGGTTATTCCACCTCCCCGCACTGGAAGGGCTAGATTGAGTATTGAGCCAGGTGCCATGAAGCCGGCTCAACGCGTCTGGTCTCCAGTGCGTCTCCTCGGGCCGGCATACATGGCACCAGCCTTACGCATGGTGTCCCCGGTTCGCCTACACAGCCCGGGAGCATACAACCAGGTAAGGTTGGGCAGGCTCAGTGCTCAAGGGAGCCAGTACGCCTGCATGGTCCGGTATATCCGGCGCCACCTCCCCGCCCCAGCCCAGTACCACCAGTGCTTACACCACGCACCAGGCTTCCTGTGCGTCTCTAGAGCCCTGTTCCTCCTCCACGCACTCGCCCTATGGTGCGTGTCTTCAGCCCGGTACCACCAGTTTCGGCACCACGCACCAAGCCTCCTGTGCGTCTCCAGAGCCCTGTTCCTCCTCCACGCACTAGCCCTGTGGTGCGTGTCTCCAGCCCAGTACCTCCAGTTCCGGTACCACGCACCATGCCTCCTGTGCGCCTCCAGAGTCCTGTGCGTCCTGTTGTTGCTCCCCGCACTAGCCTTAAGGTGCGTGTCCTTAGCCCGGTACCTTCAGTTCCGGCACCAAGCACCAGGCCTACAGTGCACCTCAGCCGGCCAGAGTCTGCCGTCTGCCCAGCGGCGCCTGAACTGCCCGTCTGCCCAACGCCGTCTGAGCTGTCTGTCTGCCAAGCGCCGCCTGCGCTGCCCGTCTGTACTGAGCCTTCAAAGCCGCCCGTCTGTACTGAGCCTTCAAAGCCGCCCGTCTGTCCTGAGCCTTCAAAGCCGCCCGTCTGTCCTGAGCCTTCAAAGCCGCCCGTCTGTCCTGAGCCTTCAAAGCCGCCCGTCTGTCCTGAGCCTTCAGAGCCGTACGTCAGTCAGGAGCCGCTAGAGCCGTCCGCCAGACAGGAGCCGCTAGAGCCGTCCGCCAGACAGGAGCCGCTAGAGCCGTCCGCCAGACAGGAGCCGCTAGAGCCGTCCGCCAGACAGGAGCCGCTAGAGCCTTCCGCCAGACAGGAGCCGCTAGAGCCTTCCGCCAGACAGTAGCAGCCAGAGCCTTCCGCCAGACAGGAGCAGCTAGAGCCTTCCGCCAGCCATGAGCAGCCAGAGCCTTCAGCCAGCCATGAGCAGCCAGAGCCGTCAGCCAGCCATGAGCAGCTAGAGCCGTCAGCCAGTCATGAGCTGCCCTCCAGTCATGAGCTGCCCTCCAGTCATGAGCTGCCCTCCAGTCATGAGCTGCCCTCCAGTCATGAGCTGCCCTCTAGTCATGAGCTGCCCTCCAGTCATGAGCTGCCCTCCAGTCATGAGCTGCCCTCCAGCCATGAGCTGCCCTCCAGTCATGAGCTGCCCTCCAGTCATGAGCTGCCCTCCAGTCATGAGCTGCCCTCCAGTCATGAGCTACCCTCCAGTCCGGAGCTGCCACTAGTCCGGAGCGACCATTCAGTCCAGAGCTGCCTCTCTGTCCGGAGCTGCTCTTCAGTCCGGAGTTGCACCTCTGTCCTGAGCTACCTCTCTGTCCTGAGCTACCTCTCTGTCCTGAGCTACCTCTCTGTCCTGAGCTACCTCTATGTCCTGAGTTATCTCCTCTATCTAGGGGGGACCTGTGTTAAGGTTCCTAGACCAGGGTCGGGGACGAGGATCGCCACTCAAAGGACGCTAAGGAGGGGGACAAAGACAATGGTGGAGTGGTGTCCTCGTCCTGCGCCGGAGCCGCCACCGCGGACAGATGCCCACCCAGACCCTCCCCTAGATTGTTAGGTGGTGCGCCCGGAGTTCGCACCTTGAGGGGGGGGTTCTGTCACGTTCCTGACCTGTTTTCCGTTGTTTTTGTATGTGTTTAGTATGGTCATGGCGTGAGCTGGGTGGGTAGTCTATGTTATGTGTTTCTATGTTGGGTTCAATGTGTTGCCTGATATGGTTCTCAATTAGGGGCAGGTGTTTGACGTTTCCTCTGATTGAGAACCATATTAAGGTAGGCTGTTCACACCGTTTGTTTGTGGGTGATTGTCTTCCGTGTCAGTTTATGTACCACACGGGACTGTTTCGTTTTGTCTAGTCTGTTCCTGTTCGTGCGTTCTTCGTTTTATGTAAGTTCTCATGTTCAGGTCGGTCTACGTCGTTTTTGTTATTTTGTAATTTATTCAAGTGTACTTTGTGTTCGTCTTGTCTAAATAAATTCATCATGTCTTCACAACACGCTGCGTTTTGGTCCGATCCGTACTCCTCCTCTTCAGACGAAGAGGAGGAAAACAGCCGTTACACACTTAAAAACATTAGGACCAAGTTATATCCCTATACACAATCGGCCTACTATTGAGAATGCCTACCTTAGCCCTTAGGATATGAGAAATCCGACAGTGTTCTTATAGCCGGTGTTGGGGCTGTTGGCAAGAAAGTCGGACACCTCTCTTCTCAAGTCCTCGTCAGTGATGTCGCTGTATGTTTGGCGGACAGATAAACTCAGACATTTGTCTCCGGACGGTTCACACACTAACTGAAAACAGCCGGGCTATTTCAAGTATTCCAGCTGTTGTTTTGGAATCATCAAGGCTGGACGACCTCGTTGTCCAGTCTGAATGGTGACACATCGGAATCACTGGAAGTCCAGTGTTGTCAAGAAGCTGAAGGGCTCTTTCCAACTTTTCAAAAATGTCTAGACCATTTCTAAGGGCGATATGCTCTGAAAATCTAAACACAACTTTTTGGATGGCGTGGTCTGTGTCTACTGTAGCATTTGGTTTTTCTAGATCAGTTCCATACAATATAATATAGAACACAGTTCCATACAATATAATATAGAGGACAGTTCCATACAATATAATGTAGAGGACAGTTCCATACAATATAATGTAGAGGACAGTTCCATACAATATAATGTAGAGGACAGTTCCATACATTATATTGTAGAGGACAGTTCCATACAATATAATATAGAGGACAGTTCCATACAATATAATGTAGAGGACAGTTCCATACAATATAATGTAGAGGACAGTTCCATACAATATAATATAGAGGACAGTTCCATACATTATATTGTAGAGGACAGTTCCATACAATATAATGTAGAGGACAGTTCCATACAATATAATATAGAGGACAGTTCCATACAATATAATGTAGAGAACAGTTCCAAACATTATATTGTAGAGGACAGTTCCATACATTATATTGTAGAGGACAGTTCCATACATTATAATATAGAGGACAGTTCCATACAATATAGTGTAGAGGACAGTTCCATACAATATAATATAGAGGACAGTTCCATACAATATAGTTTAGAGGACAGTTCCATACATTATATTGTAGAGGACAGTTCCATACATTATAGTGTAGAGGACAGTTACATACATTATATTGTAGAGGACAGTTCCATACATTATATTGTAGAGGACAGTTCCATACATTATATTGTAGAGGACAGTTCCATACATTATATTGTAGAGGACAGTTCCATACAATATAATATAGAGGACAGTTCCATACATTATAATATAGAGGACAGTTCCATACATTATAATATAGAGGACAGTTCCATACAATATATTGTAGAGGACAGTTCCATACAATATAATATAGAGGACAGTTCCATACAATATAGTGTAGAGGACAGTTCCATACAATATAATATAGAGGACAGTTCCATACAATATAGTGTAGAGGACAGTTCCATACAATATATTGTAGAGGACAGTTCCATACATTATATTGTAGAGGACAGTTCCATACAATATATTGTAGAGGACAGTTCCATACATTATACTGTAGAGGACAGTTCCATACAATATATTGTAGAGGACAGTTCCATACAATATATTGTAGAGGACAGTTCCATACAATATATTGTAGAGGACAGTTCCATACAATATATTGTAGAGGACAGTTCCATACATTATATTGTAGAGGACAGTTCCATACAATATATTGTAGAGGACAGTTCCATACAATATATTGTAGAGGACAGTTCCATACAATATAATATAGAGGACAGTTCCATACATTAAATTGTAGAGGACAGTTCCATACATTATATTGTAGAGAACAGTTCCATACATTATAATGTAGAGGACAGTTCCATACAATATAATGTAGATGACAGTTCCATACTATATAATGTAGAGGACAGTTCCATACAATATAATGTAGATGACAGTTCCATACTATATAATGTAGATGACAGTTCCATACAATATAATATAGAGGACAGTTCCATACAATATAGTGTAGAGGACAGTTCCATACAATATAATATAGAGGACAGTTCCATACAATATAGTGTAGAGGACAGTTCCATACAATATAATATAGAGGACAGTTCCATACATTATATTGTAGAGGACAGTTCCATACATTATATTGTAGAGGACAGTTCCATACATTATATTTTAGAGGACAGTTCCATACAATATAATATAGAGGACAGTTCCATACATTATATTGTAGAGGACAGTTCCATACATTATATTGTAGAGGACAGTTCCATACATTATATTGTAGAGGACAGTTCCATACAATATATTGTAGAGGACAGTTCCATACAATATATTGTAGAGGACAGTTCCATACATTATATTGTAGAGGACAGTTCCATACATTATATTGTAGAGGACAGTTCCATACAATATAGTGTAGAGGACAGTTCCATACAATATAATGTAGATAACAGTTCCATACTATATAATGTAGAGGACAGTTCCATACAATATAATGTAGATGACAGTTCCATACTATATAATGTAGATGACAGTTCCATACAATATAATATAGAGGACAGTTCCATACAATATAGTGTAGAGGACAGTTCCATACAATATAATATAGAGGACAGTTCCATACAATATAGTGTAGAGGACAGTTCCATACAATATAATATAGAGGACAGTTCCATACAATATAGTGTAGAGGACAGTTCCATACATTATAATGTAGAGGACAGTTCCATACAATATATTGTAGAGGACAGTTCCATACATTATATTGTAGAGGCAGGACAGTTCCATACAATATTATAGGCTACCTTGGAAATGATCTATGCCTTTGTACAATAACATAGACGTTAGTCTTTGGGGCTGTTAGTTCAAGAATAAATGGCTGTTATTGATGTTAAACTTTTCTCTCCATTTCTTATGTCTAAAACAAGAATTGCAGCGGTTGAGGAGGGTACTAAAGCCTATTAACTGGTTGGCAAAAACAATCACTGCAATAAATATTTGCATTGAAAGAAGTCACACAGTTTGTTAATCATGTAAAGACTAATGCCCAGACTAATAGTCTCTTAATAATTGCATAACGATTGCATAACGATGCAAGTTAGAAATGTTAATTATAGTCGTACTGAGTCGGTGATGCAATGATTCGTTATCTTTCTAGATCCTCCAGAGACGCTCAGGGCCTGTTGCATTAATTTTTTACAGGAAACCATGGAACCACCACTGCGATATAGGCCTACACTTAGGAAAAAAGGTGCTATCTAGAACCTAAAAGGATTCTTCCGGTCTGTGTCTACTGTAGCATTTGGTTGTCAAAGTTGGTCGCCTAATGGGTCCAGTATGTCAGCTATCTGGTCCAACACTTCCTGAGGGATTGGAACCTCAACCTGTGCCATAGTAGATTAAAAGGGTTCTTTAAAGGGTTCTCCTATGTGGGGACTGCCTAATAACCTTTTGAAACCGCTTTTTCTAAGAGTGTACTCAACAAGTTCAACATGTTCAGTTTACAGCACTTCGTTCTCTACTCCAACATCTGCCTGGTATTAAAAATAACACGCATTATTGAACGTTTTCGTCAACCTCTGCTCAGACTGAAATAGCAGTGACCCAAGAACCTCCTCCAGGGGTGGCCGTAGCATCCTCTAACAGTCCACCACTTTCTACCAAACTGCCTTCTCAGACAAAGCAATAAAGACAGTGAATGGCCTTACCTGAACATGGATCAAATCACATCAGACATGGGCACACTGATTTTGATCTAATAAGCAACAGTGACTTTTTTTAATGCAACAGAATACACACTAAAAACACATTACATTTCAATAGGTGCAATAACTTAGCTTTGATTACTTTGATTAGATCATGTGTTTGTGTCTTTTACAAGTCAAATTGTATCAGGTTTCAAATTCTGCTTAGAATTGTTTATGTAATTGTTTTCATAGGCTGTGTTTATGAGACTTAGTTTATGTTGTATAGGGCCACATTGTCCCTTTTAAGAAAAAACGAATAAATAACCTAAAATAAAATGAACTGTGTAGCTTCTTATAATATTTTTTCAACAGGTTATTGCCCATCATTACAGTAGTTAGGCACATCTAGGATATTTGAATACCATTTACACCACTCCCGCAATAACCACGGTGCTTTCTGTGTGAAATTACAAAACGATTAGGCTACATGCCCATAATAAATGTGATTTGGATAGTCCCGTTAATATAGTAGTTAGACAGTAATCCTGTTTAGGCTACATGGTAATGAAATCAGGCTACAGATAGGACTTAGATAAATGCAGAAAAACCGCCAATCATAATTAACGTTATGGTCTTTGTTCGCTATAATAAAAAACGTCGTTATTGCTGGCTCCGGCATGTTTCAACGGCAGGCGTCCTTGTGATTGGTGAAGTGGCGGGGGTTGGGCATCACATGTTTTTTTTTAAAGGCCATGCTATTGTTCTGTGTCTTTTCAATACGTGATGTTGAGATACATAGCCACAATACAATAAGAAGTGTATTTCTGTTTTCGGTGGCGGCAAGAATCCATCACCCTTTTCTGGATTTCTTATCGTCTATGGCACATAAAGAACCCTTTTAATCTACTATGGCACAGGTTGAGGTTCCAATCCCTCAGGAAGTGTTGGACCAGATAGCTGACATACTGGACCCATTAGGCGACCAACTTTGACAACCAAATGCTACAGTAGACACAGACCGGAAGAATCCTTTTAGGTTCTAGATAGCACCTTTTTTCCTAAGTGTAGGCCTATATCGCAGTGGTGGTTCCATGGTTTCCTGTAAAAAATTAATGCAACAGGCCCTGAGCGTCTCTGGAGGATCTAGAAAGATAACGAATCATTGCATCACCGACTCAGTATGACTATAATTAACATTTCTAACTTGCATCGTTATGCAATCGTTATGCAATTATTAAGAGACTAGATACAAATGCTAATCCTGGCGACCAATGTCCTAGCATTTTGTAGAATAAATATAATTTTCATGCGTAAAGTAGAAATCCGAATCCCAAAGAATGTTTGGGAAAACATTTGTGAATGGTTGGGCATTAGTCTTTACATGATTAACAAACTGTGTGACTTCTTTCAATGCAAATATTTATTGCAGTGATTGTTTTTGCCAACCAGTTAATAGGCTTTAGTACCCTCCTCAACCTCTGCAATTCTTGTTTTAGACATAAGAAATGGAGATAAAAGTTTAACATCAATAACAGCCATTTATTCTTGAACTAACAGCCCCAAAGACTAACGTCTATGTTATTGTACAAAGGCATAGATCATTTCCAAGGTAGCCTATAATATTGTATGGAACTGTCCTGCCTCTACAATATAATGTATGGAACTGTCCTCTACAATATATTGTATGGAGCTGTCCTCTACACTATATTGTATGGAACTGTCGTCTACAATATATTGTATGGAACTGTCATCTACATTATATTGTATGGAACTGTCCTCTACATAATATTGTATGGAACTGTCCTCTACAATATAATGTATAGAACTGTCCTCTACATTATATTGTATGGAGCTGTCCTCTACACTATATTGTATGGAACTGTCCTCTACACTATATTGTATGGAACTGTCCTCTACATTATATTGTATGGAGCTGTCCTCTACAATATAATGTATGGAACTGTCCTCTATATTATATTGTATGGAACTGTCCTCTACATTATATTGTATGGAGCTGTCCTCTACAATATATTGTATGGAGCTGTCCTCTACACTATATTGTATGGAACTGTCCTCTATATTATATTGTATGGAACTGTCCTCTACAATATAATGTATGGAACTGTCCTCTACAATATAATGTATGGAACTGTCCTCTACAATATAATGTATGGAACTGTCCTCTACAATATAATGTATGGAACTGTCCTCTACATTATATTGTATGGAACTGTCCTCTACAATATAATGTATGGAACTGTCCTCTACAATATAATGTATGGAACTGTCCTCTATATTATATTGTATGGAACTGTCCTCTACAATATATTGTATGGAACTGTCCTCTATATTATAATGTTTGGAACTGTCCTCTACAATATAATGTATGGAACTGTCCTCTATAATATATTGTATGGAACTGTCCTCTATATTATAATGTTTGGAACTGTCCTCTACATTATATTGTATGGAACTGTCCTCTATATTATATTGTATGGAACTGTCCTCTACAATATATTGTATGGAACTGTCCTCTACACTATATTGTATGGAACTGTCCTCTATATTATATTGTATGGAACTGTCCTCTATATTATATTGTATGGAACTGTCCTCTATATTATATTGTATGGAGCTGTCCTCTATATTATATTGTATGTAACAGAAACAAAGAAATATGCAAGTATTTAGAAAACAAATACCCAAACATTGCAAATGAATATGTCTATGCTTTTCGTTAATAAATATCTAAAGTGGTGATCAGTCTCTTTTTTTATTTTTACTAACAAACAAAACCAAACAATTGTCACAAGGTACGGTTCTGCCGGCTGACCGCACGCAAATTGTCAATGTGAGGAGCTATTGTGAGGAAGGTCTTGTAATAGTCTGCCAGTCCAGAAGATGTCCCTGCACACCTAATAACATCTCTTTATTTTTTATAATGTATCTTTCTAAACAAATTAACATACTTTACATCACTGAAACTGCCCTTCATAAACCACCGTCATTGCCAGCAAGACATTAGCTACATGTTAATATTCAGAATACAGTTGACTGGATCTCAGTGAAGACGCAAACTTTGGGCCTAAGGTAAACATTTCTCTGCATCTGGCGAAACCTCAACACTTTGACCTCCCATTGAAGGCGTGACGTTGTCAGAGGGATAGTTAGATATGAAATAGAAAGGAGGCAGCGATCTGCATGACTACAGTGTCACAAAGTCATCTATCTAGTTGTCGCGTGCTGCCGAAGACTAAGGATAGTCCCTCAAAAGTGAAGGTATGTCATCCTATACCGACTGTTGCCACGACTCGGGCTGCCACGTGCATATTGTAGTGATACTTGCTATATGAGCTATGTTACAATTCACACCAAGTGGGTTTACCCTATAGGCGAAATGCGTAGCATGGCCATGTACCTTTCACTCGAAAGACCCGTGTTCGCTTCCAACTCCGTCCGTTTGCTACTGTACTTTATTTTGAGTGAGGTGTGTTTGGGTGAACTTTGCCAGTTAATTGTGTATTGACAATCAAATAGGATGTTGTCAAAGGG
The DNA here is from genome assembly GCF_016432855.1 of Salvelinus namaycush. NCBI lineage: Eukaryota > Metazoa > Chordata > Actinopteri > Salmoniformes > Salmonidae > Salvelinus > Salvelinus namaycush. Next base: position 27,350,838 of record NC_052329.1, read on the forward strand.
GTTCTGTCTGGAGGGAACAGTGGATGAGAAACAGCAGAAAAGACCTTGTCATTTTGTCCCGACAGATAAAACATCAGCACTCGCGGTGCCGACCTCGATTTGTCTCGGACATTCTACAGCTGAAACCCATCATTACTGAACTCTTATGAAAATGAACGGTGGCAAAAAGAAGTAAGTGACTTAAATGTTATTAATATTATAGATCTTTCTCAACAAAGTGAACATCTTTGTCTTGTAACTATTTCAAAGTAAATAGCATTTTGTAGAATAAATGTCATTTTCATGCGTAAAGTAGAAATCCGAATCCCAAAGAATGTTTGGGAAAACATTTGTGAATGGTTGGGCATTAGTCTTTACATGATTAACAAACTGTGTGACTTCTTTCAATGCAAATATTTATTGCAGTGATTGTTTTTGCCAACCAGTTAATAGGCTTTAGTACCCTCCTCAACCTCTGCAATTCTTGTTTTAGACATAAGAAATGGAGAGAAAAGTTTAACATCAATAACAGCCATTTATTCTTGAACTAACAGCCCCAAAGACTAACGTCTATGTTATTGTACAAAGGCATAGATCATTTCCAAGGTAGCCTATAATATTGTATGGAACTGTCCTGCCTCTACAATATAATGTATGGAACTGTCCTCTACAATATATTGTATGGAACTGTCCTCTACATTATAATGTATGGAACTGTCCTCTACATAATATTGTATGGAACTGTCCTCTACAATATAATGTATGGAACTGTCATCTACATTATATTGTATGGAACTGTCATCTACATTATATTGTATGGAACTGTCTCTGAATTTTATTATAATCCAAGTGGCAGGCAAGAGAATGGTCATGGACAGGCAAAAGATCATAACATGGTCAGAGTCCAGGAGGTACGGAGTGGCAGGCAGGCTCGAGGTCAGGGCAGGCAGTATGGGCAGGCAGGCGGGTTCACAGTCAAGGCAGGCTCGAGGTCAGGGCAGGCAGTATGGGCAGGCAGGCGGGTTCACAGTCAAGGCAGGCTCGAGGTCAGGGCAGGCAGTATGGGCAGGCAGGCGGGTTCACAGTCAAGGCAGGCTCGAGGTCAGGGCAGGCAGTATGGGCAGGCAGGCGGGTTCACAGTCAAGGCATGCTCGAGGGCAGGGCAGGCAGTATGGGCCGGCAGGCGGGTTCACAGTCAAGGCATGCTCGAGGTCAGGGCAGGCAGTATGGGCAGGCAGGCGCGTACAGAGTCAAGGCAGGCTCGAGGGCAGGGCAGGCAGTATGGGCAGGCAGGCGGGTACAGAGTCAAGGCAGGCTCGAGGTCAGGGCAGGCAGTATGGGCAGGCAGGCGGGTACAGAGTCAAGGCAGGCTCGAGGTCAGGGCAGGCAGTATGGGCAGGCAGGCGGGTTCACAGTCAAGGCAGGCAAGGGTCAAAACCGGGAGGACTAGCAAAAGAGAAATAAGAAAAGGCAGGAGCATGGTAAACCACGCTTGTTGGTTTGACATGACAAGACAAAGTGGCAACATTGACAAACAGGGAACAGCGGAATAAATACCCAGGGACTAATGGGGAAAACGGGTGACACCTGGAGGTGGGTGGAGACAATCACAAAGACTGGTGCAACAGATCAGGGCTTGACAATATTGTATGGTGTTGTCCTCTAAATTATATTGTATGGAGTTTACGTCCAAAATAGTTGTTTTCCCATGATAATCTGAAAACAGAAATGTACTCAATCACAACCAATGGAATATTAATCCATATCAGTGAATGAATACCATGTTGTCCTAATGTTGTATTGACCAGTATAATTCTAATCTAATATTGTCCTAATGTTGTGGTATTGACCAGTATAATACTAATCTAATATTGTCCTAATGTTGTGGTATTGACCAGTATAATACTAATCTAATATTGTCCTAATGTTGTGGTATTGACCAGTATAATTCTAATCTAATATTGTCCTAATGTTGTGGTATTGACCAGTATAATACTAATCTAATATTGTCCTAACGTTGTGGTATTGACCAGTAAATGAGGTCAGCTGATGCTCAGTGTGAACGACCTAGATTTGATCTGTCGGTTTACTCATCTATCTTTCATGAGATCAACTCCATCATGCTCCAACATTTCAACTGGATGTATTTAAAGTCAATGTCATCTGCTATTTCTACAAATGAAAATGAATTGGTTTATTCTCAGCAAAGTGGCCTGTCGTTGTTCTGGAATTCTAGTTATTTTAGGTAGATCAGCAGTTAGTACTGGGATCTAAATTATTTTTTATTGTACACACTGTAAACTGACGTTTGAACTGCCCTTTCTCCCTGGGAACAGTGCCATTGTTTATGCATTGAGTTAGGAAGCAGTAGATAGCTGATACGCTGTCAGGTAAACTGTCAGTTAGACTGTCAGCTAGACTGTCAGCTAGACTGTCAGTTAGACTGTCAGCTAGACTGTCAGTTAGACTGTCAGGTAGACTGTCAACTAGACTGTCAGTTAGACTGTCAGGTAGACTGTCAGGTAGACTGTCAGTGTCAGGTAGACTGTCAGGTAGACTGTCAGGTAGACTGTCAGGTAGACTGTCAGGTAGACTGTCAGGTAGACTGTCAGCTAGACTGTCAGGTAGACTGTCAGCTAGACTGTCAGGTAGACTGTCAGGTAGACTGTCAGGTAGACTGTCAGTGTCAGATAGACTGTCAGGTAGACTGTCAGCTAGACTGTCAGCTAGACTGTCAGGTAGACTGTCAGCTAGACTGCCAGCTAGACTGTCAGCTAGACTGTCAGGTAGACTGTCAGCTAGACTGTCAGGTAGACTGTCAGCTAGACTGTCAGCTAGACTGTCAGCTAGACTGTCAGCTAGACTGTCAGCTAGACTGTCAGGTAGACTGTCAGGTAGACTGTCAGTGTCAGGTAGACTGTCAGCTAGACTGTCAGGTAGACTGTCAGGTAGACAGCAGTAGAGAGGTGATACGCTGTCAGTTAGACTGTCAAGTAGACTGTCAGTTAGACTGTCAGGTAGACTGTCAGGTAGACAGCAGTAGAGAGGTGATACGCTGTCAGTTAGACTGCCAGGTAGACTGTCAGGTAGACTGTCAGCTGGACTGTCAGTTAGACTGTCAGCTAGACTGTCAGGTAGACTGTCAGGTAAACTGTCAGTTAGACTGTCAGCTAGACTGTCAGCTAGACTGTCAGCTAGACTGTCAGGTAGACTGTCAGGTAGACAGCAGTAGAGAGGTGATAAGCTTTCAGTTTGAAGTTAATGAAGGTCATTGAGTAAAGCACTATCATTGTCATAACCGATGTTTCAGCCTGAGTATAGCATGATTCATGTTCCAGGGCTGATGCGTTTCTTCTGTTTGTGTTCTTTGATGCATGCTTCTATAAATGCTTCTATATATATATTACAGATCCAGACTCGTTTCAAACCTTACAACATATTTTCATACCACTTTAGTTTACATCAATGTTCATTATCATATATCACATGAACAAGAGTTGACAGAAGTAGGATTTGTGGATGTCAAGTTGAGCGGTAGTTTTGGGGAATTCAGCCTGTTATGCCTGTAGATGTTCCATAGGTGGCAATGGAGGTAGGAAGAGAGCACTGCTAAATGGAGAAACACGGAGAAAACAATGGAGGTAGGAAGAGAGCACTGCTAAATGGAGAAACACGGAGAAAACAACAAAGTATAGTTCAATATTTTATTGAGAGGGAATCAGGTAATTAGAAATATTGAAACAGAGAAATGACTTGGAACCTTATCTAATAATAATATTGTTCAATGATGTAGATGAGATCATTGCAAAATACACTGAGTATACTCAACATTAGGAACACCTGCTCTTTCCATGACACAGAAAGACCAGATAAATCCAGGTTAAAGCTATGATTCCTTGCTGATGTCACTTGTTAAATCCATTTCAATCAGTGTAGATGAAGGGGAGGAGACAGGTTAAAGAAGGATTTTTAAGCCTTGAGACAATTGAGACATGGCTTGTGTATATGTGCCATTGAGGGTGAATGGACAAGACAAAATATTGAATTGCCTTTGAACGGTGTATGGTAGTAGGTACCAGGCACCCCGGGGTGTGTTAAGAGTTGCAACACTGCTGTGTTTTTCACGCTCAACAGTTTCCTGTGTGTATCAAGAATGGTCCACCACCCAAAGGACATCCAGCCATCTTTACACAACTGTGGGAAGCATTGGAGTCAACATGGGCCAGCATCCCTGTGGAATGCTTTAGACACCTTGTAGAATCCAGGCCCCAACTAATTGAGGCTGTTCTGAGGGCAAAAGGGAGGGGTGCAACTCAATATTAGGAAGGTGTTCTTAATGTTTGGTAAACTCAGTGTAGGTTCTTGAGACTCATCCTCTCTTGTTCCCTTCTGGTCTATCAGGGAATGTTGCAACATTGTAGAAGTAGAGCGTGTTCAGTGTGACTGTCTATCATCTCAGTAGTAATGTTAGTGACTGTGTCTATCATCTCAGTAATAATGTTAGTGACTGTGTCTATTAACTCAGTAATAATGTTAGTGACTGTGTCTATCATCTCAGTAATAATGTTAGTGACTGTGTCTATCATCTCAGTAATAATGTTAGTGACTGTGTCTATCATCTCAGTAATAATGTTAGTGACTGTGTCTATCATCTCAGTAATAATGTTAGTGACTGTGTCTATCATCTCAGTAATAATGTTAGTGACTGTGTCTATCATCTCAGTAGTAATGTTAGTGACTGTGTCTATCATCTCAGTAGTAATGTTAGTGACTGTGTCTATCAGGTCAGTAATAATGTTAGTGACTGTGTCTATCAGGTCAGTAGTAATGTTAGTGACTGTGTCTATTAACTCAGTAATAATGTTAGTGACTGTGTCTATTAACTCAGTAATAATGTTAGTGACTGTGTCTATTAACTCAGTAGTAATGTTAGTGACTGTGTCTATTAACTCAGTAATAATGTTAGTGACTGTGTCTATCATCTCAGTAGTAATGTTAGTGACTGTGTCTATTAACTCAGTAGTAATGTTAGTGACTGTGTCCATCAGGTCAGTAATAATGTTAGTGACTGTGTCTATTAACTCAGTAGTAATGTTAGTGACTGTGTCTATTAACTCAGTAATAATGTTAGTGACTGTGTCTATCATCTCAGTAGTAATGTTAGTGACTGTGTCTATTAACTCAGTAGTAATGTTAGTGACTGTGTCTATCAGGTCAGTAGTAATGTTAGTGACTGTGTCTATCAGGTCAGTAATAATGTTAGTGACTGTGTCTATCAGGTCAGTAGTAATGTTAGTGACTGTGTCTATTAACTCAGTAATAATGTTAGTGACTGTGTCTATCAGGTCAGTAATAATGTTAGTGACTGTGTCTATTAACTCAGTAGTAATGTTAGTGACTGTGTCTATTAACTCAGTAGTAATGTTAGTGACTGTGTCTATTAACTCAGTAATAATGTTAGTGACTGTGTCTATTAACTCAGTAGTAATGTTAGTGACTGTGTCTATTAACTCAGTAATAATGTTAGTGACTGTGTCTATTAACTCAGTAGTAATGTTAGTGACTGTGTCTATTAACTCAGTAATAATGTTAGTGACTGTGTCTATTAACTCAGTAATAATGTTAGTGACTGTGTCTATTAACTCAGTAATAATGTTAGTGACTGTGTCTATCAGGTCAGTAATAATGTTAGTGACTGTGTCTATCAGGTCAGTAATAATGTTAGTGACTGTGTCCATCAGGTCAGTAGTAATGTTAGTGACTGTGTCTATTAACTCAGTAGTAATGTTAGTGACTGTGTCTATCAGGTCAGTAATAATGTTAGTGACTGTGTCTATTAACTCAGTAATAATGTTAGTGACTGTGTCTATTAACTCAGTAATAATGTTAGTGACTGTGTCTATTAACTCAGTAGTAATGTTAGTGACTGTGTCTATTAACTCAGTAATAATGTTAGTGACTGTGTCCATCAGGTCAGTAATAATGTTAGTGACTGTGTCTATTAACTCAGTAATAATGTTAGTGACTGTGTCTATTAACTCAGTAATAATGTTAGTGACTGTGTCTATCATGTCAGTAGTAATGTTAGTGACTGTGTCTATTAACTCAGTAGTAATGTTAGTGACTGTGTCTATTAACTCAGTAGTAATGTTAGTGACTGTGTCTATTAACTCAGTAGTAATGTTAGTGACTGTGTCTATTAACTCAGTAATAATGTTAGTGACTGTGTCTATTAACTCAGTAGTAATGTTAGTGACTGTGTCTATTAACTCAGTAATAATGTTAGTGACTGTGTCTATTAACTCAGTAGTAATGTTAGTGACTGTGTCTATTAACTCAGTAATAATGTTAGTGACTGTGTCTATTAACTCAGTAGTAATGTTAGTGACTGTTTCTATTAACTCAGTAATAATGTTAGTGACTGTGTCTATCAGGTCAGTAATAATGTTAGTGACTGTGTCTATTAACTCAGTAATAATGTTAGTGACTGTGTCTATTAACTCAGTAGTAATGTTAGTGACTGTTTCTATTAACTCAGTAATAATGTTAGTGACTGTGTCTATCAGGTCAGTAATAATGTTAGTGACTGTGTCTATTAACTCAGTAATAATGTTAGTGACTGTGTCTATTAACTCAGTAGTAATGTTAGTGACTGTGTCTATTAACTCAGTAATAATGTTAGTGACTGTGTCTATTAACTCAGTAGTAATGTTAGTGACTGTGTCTATTAACTCAGTAGTAATGTTAGTGACTGTGTCTATTAACTCAGTAGTAATGTTAGTGACTGTGTCTATTAACTCAGTAATAATGTTAGTGACTGTGTCTATTAACTCAGTAGTAATGTTAGTGACTGTGTCTATTAACTCAGTAATAATGTTAGTGACTGTGTCTATTAACTCAGTAGTAATGTTAGTGACTGTGTCTATTAACTCAGTAGTAATGTTAGTGACTGTGTCTATCAGGTCAGTAATAATGTTAGTGACTGTGTCTATTAACTCAGTAATAATGTTAGTGACTGTGTCTATTAACTCAGTAATAATGTTAGTGACTGTGTCTATTAACTCAGTAATAATGTTAGTGACTGTGTCTATTAACTCAGTAATAATGTTAGTGACTGTGTCCATCAGGTCAGTAGTAATGTTAGTGACTGTGTCTATTAACTCAGTAATAATGTTAGTGACTGTGTCTATCAGGTCAGTAGTAATATTTGTGACTGTGTCTATTAACTCAGTAATAATGTTAGTGACTGTGTCCATCAGGTCAGTAATAATGTTAGTGACTGTGTCTATTAACTCAGTAGTAATGTTAGTGACTGTGTCTATTAACTCAGTAGTAATGTTAGTGACTGTGTCTATTAACTCAGTAATAATGTTAGTGACTGTCTATTAACTCAGTAGTAATGTTAGTGACTGTGTCTATTAACTCAGTAGTAATGTTAGTGACTGTGTCTATTAACTCAGTAGTAATGTTAGTGACTGTGTCTATTAACTCAGTAGTAATGTTTGTGACTGTGTCTATTAACTCAGTAGTAATGTTAGTGACTGTGTCTATTAACTCAGTAGTAATGTTAGTGACTGTGTCTATTAACTCAGTAATAATGTTAGTGACTGTCTATTAACTCAGTAGTAATGTTAGTGACTGTGTCTATTAACTCAGTAGTAATGTTAGTGACTGTGTCTATCAGGTCAGTAATAATGTTAGTGACTGTGTCTATTAACTCAGTAATAATGTTAGTGACTGTGTCTATCAGGTCAGTAATAATGTTAGTGACTGTGTCTATTAACTCAGTAGTAATGTTAGTGACTGTGTCCATCAGGTCAGTAATAATGTTAGTGACTGTGTCTATTAACTCAGTAATAATGTTAGTGACTGTGTCTATTAACTCAGTAATAATGTTAGTGACTGTGTCTATTAACTCAGTAATAATGTTAGTGACTGTGTCTATCAGGTCAGTAATAATGTTAGTGACTGTGTCTATTAACTCAGTAATAATGTTAGTGACTGTGTCTATTAACTCAGTAATAATGTTAGTGACTGTGTCTATTAACTCAGTAATAATGTTAGTGACTGTGTCTATTAACTCAGTAGTAATGTTAGTGACTGTGTCTATTAACTCAGTAATAATGTTAGTGACTGTGTCTATCAGGTCAGTAATAATGTTAGTGACTGTGTCTATCAGGTCAGTAATAATGTTAGTGACTGTGTCTATTAACTCAGTAATAATGTTAGTGACTGTGTCTATCAGGTCAGTAATAATGTTAGTGACTGTGTCCATCAGGTCAGTAGTAATGTTAGTGACTGTGTCTATTAACTCAGTAATAATGTTAGTGACTGTGTCTATTAACTCAGTAATAATGTTAGTGACTGTGTCTATCAGGTCAGTAATAATGTTAGTGACTGTGTCTATTAACTCAGTAGTAATGTTAGTGACTGTGTCTATTAACTCAGTAGTAATGTTAGTGACTGTGTCTATTAACTCAGTAGTAATGTTAGTGACTGTGTCTATTAACTCAGTAGTAATGTTAGTGACTGTGTCTATTAACTCAGTAATAATGTTAGTGACTGTCTATTAACTCAGTAGTAATGTTAGTGACTGTGTCTATTAACTCAGTAGTAATGTTAGTGACTGTGTCTATCAGGTCAGTAATAATGTTAGTGACTGTGTCTATTAACTCAGTAATAATGTTAGTGACTGTGTCTATCAGGTCAGTAATAATGTTAGTGACTGTGTCTATTAACTCAGTAATAATGTTAGTGACTGTGTCTATTAACTCAGTAATAATGTTAGTGACTGTGTCTATTAACTCAGTAATAATGTTAGTGACTGTGTCTATTAACTCAGTAATAATGTTAGTGACTGTGTCTATCAGGTCAGTAATAATGTTAGTGACTGTCTATTAACTCAGTAGTAATGTTAGTGACTGTGTCTATTAACTCAGTAATAATGTTAGTGACTGTGTCTATCAGGTCAGTAATAATGTTAGTGACTGTGTCTATCAGGTCAGTAATAATGTTAGTGACTGTGTCTATCAGGTCAGTAATAATGTTAGTGACTGTGTCTATTAACTCAGTAATAATGTTAGTGACTGTGTCTATCAGGTCAGTAATAATGTTAGTGACTGTGTCCATCAGGTCAGTAATAATGTTAGTGACTGTGTCTATTAACTCAGTAATAATGTTAGTGACTGTGTCTATTAACTCAGTAGTAATGTTAGTGACTGTGTCTATTAACTCAGTAATAATGTTAGTGACTGTGTCTATCAGGTCAGTAATAATGTTAGTGACTGTGTCTATCAGGTCAGTAATAATGTTAGTGACTGTGTCTATTAACTCAGTAATAATGTTAGTGACTGTGTCTATTAACTCAGTAGTAATGTTAGTGACTGTGTCTATTAACTCAGTAATAATGTTAGTGACTGTGTCTATCAGGTCAGTAATAATGTTAGTGACTGTGTCTATCAGGTCAGTAATAATGTTAGTGACTGTGTCTATTAACTCAGTAATAATGTTAGTGACTGTGTCTATCAGGTCAGTAATAATGTTAGTGACTGTGTCCATCAGGTCAGTAGTAATGTTAGTGACTGTGTCTATTAACTCAGTAATAATGTTAGTGACTGTGTCTATTAACTCAGTAATAATGTTAGTGACTGTGTCTATCAGGTCAGTAATAATGTTAGTGACTGTGTCTATTAACTCAGTAGTAATGTTAGTGACTGTGTCTATTAACTCAGTAGTAATGTTAGTGACTGTGTCTATTAACTCAGTAGTAATGTTAGTGACTGTGTCTATTAACTCAGTAGTAATGTTAGTGACTGTGTCTATTAACTCAGTAATAATGTTAGTGACTGTCTATTAACTCAGTAGTAATGTTAGTGACTGTGTCTATTAACTCAGTAGTAATGTTAGTGACTGTGTCTATCAGGTCAGTAATAATGTTAGTGACTGTGTCTATTAACTCAGTAATAATGTTAGTGACTGTGTCTATCAGGTCAGTAATAATGTTAGTGACTGTGTCTATTAACTCAGTAATAATGTTAGTGACTGTGTCTATTAACTCAGTAATAATGTTAGTGACTGTGTCTATTAACTCAGTAATAATGTTAGTGACTGTGTCTATTAACTCAGTAATAATGTTAGTGACTGTGTCTATCAGGTCAGTAATAATGTTAGTGACTGTCTATTAACTCAGTAGTAATGTTAGTGACTGTGTCTATTAACTCAGTAATAATGTTAGTGACTGTGTCTATCAGGTCAGTAATAATGTTAGTGACTGTGTCTATCAGGTCAGTAATAATGTTAGTGACTGTGTCTATCAGGTCAGTAATAATGTTAGTGACTGTGTCTATTAACTCAGTAATAATGTTAGTGACTGTGTCTATCAGGTCAGTAATAATGTTAGTGACTGTGTCTATTAACTCAGTAATAATGTTAGTGACTGTGTCTATCAGGTCAGTAATAATGTTAGTGACTGTGTCCATCAGGTCAGTAATAATGTTAGTGACTGTGTCTATTAACTCAGTAGTAATGTTAGTGACTGTGTCTATTAACTCAGTAGTAATGTTAGTGACTGTGTCTATCAGGTCAGTAATAATGTTAGTGACTGTGTCCATCAGGTCAGTAATAATGTTAGTGACTGTGTCTATCAGGTCAGTAGTAATGTTAGTGACTGTGTCTATTAACTCAGTAATAATGTTAGTGACTGTGTCTATCAGGTCAGTAATAATGTTAGTGACTGTGTCCATCAGGTCAGTAGTAATGTTAGTGATTGGAACCATAAGGTCATATGTCATCTTCAATAAGAATGTTTTCTTAACTGACTTGCTTAGTTAAATATAGGGGATAAAATGCACTGTATACTAACTTATATCCTTCAACCATAATGCAATATTATCATGCACACTAACTAGTACCCTTCAACCACAGTGCAATATTATCATGCACACTAACTAGTACCCTTCAACCATAGTGCAATATTATCATGCACATTAACTAGCACCCTTCAACCATAATGCAATATTATCATGCACATTAACTAGCACCCTTCAACCATAATGCAATATTATCATGCACACTAACTAGTACCCTTCAACCACAGTGCAATATTATCATGCACATTAACTAGCACCCTTCAACCATAATGTAATATTATCATGCACATTAACTAGTACCCTTCAACCACAGTGCAATATTATCATGCACACTAACTAGCACCCTTCAACCATAATGCAGTATTATCATGCACATTAACTAGTACCCTTCAACCACAGTGCAATATTATCATGCACATTAACTAGCACCCTTCAACCATAATGCAATATTATCATGCACACTAACTAGTACCCTTCAACCACAGTGCAATATTATCATGCACATTAACTAGCACCCTTCAACCATAATGTAATATTATCATGCACATTAACTAGTACCCTTCAACCACAGTGCAATATTATCATGCACACTAACTAGCACCCTTCAACCATAGTGCAATATTATCATGCACACTAACTAGTACCCTTCAACCATAGTGCAATATTATCATGCACACTAACTAGTACCCTTCAACCATAGTGCAATATTATCATGCACACTAACTAGCACCCTTCAACCATAGTGCAATATTATCATGCACATTAACTAGTACCCTTCAACCACAGTGCAATATTATCATGCACACTAACTAGCACCCTTCAACCATAGTGCAATATTATCATGCACACTAACTAGTACCCTTCAACCATAGTGCAATATTATCATGCACATTAACTAGCACCCTTCAACCATAGTGCAATATTATCATGCACACTAACTAGTACCCTTCAACCATAGTGCAATATTATCATGCACACTAACTAGTACCCTTCAACCATAGTGCAATATTATCATGCACATTAACTAGCACCCTTCAACCATAGTGCAATATTATCATGCACACTAACTAGTACCCTTCAACCATAGTGCAATATTATCATGCACACTAACTAGTACCCTTCAACCATAGTGTAATATTATCATGCACATTAACTAGTACCCTTCAACCATAGTGCAATATTATCATGCACACTAACTAGCACCATTCAACCATAATGCAGTATTATCATGCACATTAACTAGTACCCTTCAACCATAGTGCAATATTATCATGCACACTAACTAGTACCCTTCAACCACAGTGCAATATTATCATGCACATTAACTAGTACCCTTCAACCATAGTGCAATATTATCATGCACACTAACTAGCACCCTTCAACCATAATGCAATATTATCATGCACATTAACTAGTACCCTTCAACCATAGTGCAATATTATCATGCACACTAACTAGCACCCTTCAACCATAATGCAATATTATCATGCACATTAACTAGTACCCTTCAACCATAATGCAGTATTATCATGCACATTAACTAGTACCCTTCAACCATAATGCAATATTATCATGCACATTAACTAGTACCCTTCAACCACAGTGCAATATTATCATGCACACTAACTAGTACCCTTCAACCACAGTGCAATATTATCATGCACATTAACTAGTACCCTTCAACCATAGTGCAATATTATCATGCACATTAACTAGCACCCTTCAACCATAGTGCAATATTATCATGCACACTAACTAGTACCCTTCAACCATAGTGTAATATTATCATGCACACTAACTAGCACCATTCAACCATAGTGCAATATTATCATGCACATTAACTAGTACCCTTCAACCATAGTGCAATATTATCATGCACACTAACTAGTACCCTTCAACCATAGTGCAATATTATCATGCACACTAACTAGTACCCTTCAACCATAGTGCAATATTATCATGCACATTAACTAGCACCCTTCAACCACAGTGCAATATTATCATGCACATTAACTAGTACCCTTCAACCACTGTGCAATATTATCATGCACATTAACTAGCACCCTTCAACCATAATGCAATATTATCATGCACACTAACTAGTACCCTTCAACCACAGTGCAATATTATCATGCACATTAACTAGCACCCTTCAACCATAATGTAATATTATCATGCACATTAACTAGTACCCTTCAACCACAGTGCAATATTATCATGCACACTAACTAGTACCCTTAAAACAATAATGTCAGATTCTAGAGATTCACATGAGTTATAAGATAATATGCTTCAGTTTAAGGCCTTTGTGCAGGGAACCAAAGTCTAATGAATCATGGATGGCATGTCACTATATTTTAATCTGAGGTATTGATAGCGGGAATCGTTGCTTACTGCTGTAAATGAGAATGTGTTCTCAGTCAACTTCCCGGGTAAAATAATGGTAAAATAAAAATACATTTAAAAATCACTCAACCTTATGCTATAAGTTACTCTAAGGCTATACAGCTATAAGTTCCTATAGACCTTTTTTGGAATGTAAACAATAACAAACTGTCACGACTCCGACCGAGGCAGGCTCTCCTTCCCGTTCGGGTGGCGCTCGGCGGTCGTCGTCACCGGCCTATTAGCTGCCACTGATCCTTTTCTCCCCCTCCTTATGTGTTTATTGGTTACACCTGTTTTCATTTGTTGGTAATTAGTTGGGCTTATCAGTCAGCCGGCCCGCCCGGTTCTTTGTGCGGGATTGTTAGTAGGTAAGCGTGGTGTTTGTTTTGAACTACGTGTCTACGTGGTTACTGGACTGCTTTCATTCCCCCCGTGTCTGGGGTAGTTTTATGTGAGCACCCAGTGTATTAGAAGGGTGGCTTTAGTTTCTCAGTGTTCATTAAAAGGAACATTTGTTATTGCACCCTCTGTTTCCTGCGTTTGACTTCGCACTCCGACACCCAGTCCTGTTTATGACGCGCGGCCCCACTACACATCCGGCTAGCTACACTGTAACAAAATGTATACTTTTTGCTAACAGTAAGTAACTTACTGTAAGCCAGTTACCTGTAAGAAAAGAAGGGGCCGTATGTTACAGTACTGTATTTTACGGTATCCAATACTGTTACTGTAATTGAATGATGGTACCAATAACACTACTGTAGTCATTTTACTGTTATAAATAATCCTACTGTAATCTTTGGTACTGTTTTTTTACAGTATGGTACAGATAAATGCACTATTAAAAATGTCTTGTAATTTTACGGTACACCACTGGTTGCAGAGAAGTGCAATAAATATACAATAAGTGACTTTGTTTTTACAGCTAAATGAAAGGGATTTTTCTGTAAAAGGACAGAATGCTGTTGAGGTCGAATTAATTGTGACCTCACTTAGGATTCCTAACCCTATTGGTTGGTAACAACCTGAATTTCCTGCTGCGCCACCAGGTTTGTGAGAATACACAATAAAAATAAAGTATATATGCCAACAACTTGAAGATGTTATTGCTGTAAAAGGATACTGCTGTATTCTGATTACAGTATACTCTTGTAAATTATATTGACTGTATTTTTACTGTAACTCAGTAGCCAGTAAGTTATCGTAATTTTACAGGATATGTAATTCAATAAAATTAGCACACTTGGGACTCTAGCTCCACTGGGATTTGAACACACAACTTCTTGGTTGCCATGCAACCCTTATGTGTGGGAGTGACAGAGATTGGCAACAGATTTATTGGCAAGAATACATTTCTGCACTTTTCTAAATGTTGCCCAATATCAAGTCAATTATTGTGTGACTATCTGACAACACCAAATTAAACATTGCAGTGCTTAAGGACACTTGACATAAAGTGCGCAATAATGCTCTGGGGATTTGAACTTGCAACTTCTTGGGGGTAGGGGGTGAATCGGTATTTCTGCAGTGCCATCATGTACATACTGTACACTATGCATACAGCAGTATATGGACACCCCTTCAAATTAGTGGATTTGGTTATTTCAGCCACACCAGTTGCTGACAGGTGTATAAAATTGAGCACACAGCCATGCAATCTCCACAGACAAACATTGGCAGTAGAATGGCCTTACTGAAGAGGTCAGTGACTTTCAATGTGGCACCGTCATAGGATGCCACTTTTCCAACTTTTCCAGCTTGTCAAATTTCTGCCCCTTTAGAGCGGCTGCACACAAACCTAAGATCACCATGCGCAATGCCAAACGTCGGCTAGAGTGGTGTAAAGCTCACCGCCATTGGACTCTGGAGCAGTGGAAATGCATTCTCTGGAGTGACGAATCACGCTTCACCATCTGTCAGTCTGACTGACGAATCTGGGTTTGGCGGATGCCAGGAGAACGTAGTGCATAGTGCCAACTGTAAAGTTTGGTGGAGGAGGAAAAATGGTCTGGGGCTGTTTTTCATGGTTCGGGCTAGGCCTCTTAATTGCAGTGAAGAGAAATCTTAATTCTACAGCATACAATGACATTCTAGACAATTCTGTGCTTCCAACATTGTGGCAACAGTTTGGGGAAGGCCCTTTCCTGTTTCACCCATGCCCAAATCGAGGTCCATACAGAAATGTTTTGTCGAGATGTGGAAGAACTTGACTGGCCTGCACAGAGCCCTGACCTCAACCCCATCAAACACCTTTGGGATGAATTGGAACGTCGACTGCGAGCCAGACCTAATCGCCCAACACTAATGCTAATCACTAATGCTCTTGTGGCTGAATGGAAGGAAGTCTGGGCAGCAATGTTCCAACATCCAGTGGAAAGCCAGAAGAGTGGAGGCTGTTTTAGCAGCAAAGGGGGGACCAACTCCATATTAATGTCTTCCCAGAAGAGTGGAGGCTGTTATAGCAGCAAAGGGGGGACCAACTCCATATTAATGACTTCCCAGAAGAGTGGAGGCTGTTACAGCAGCAAAGGGGGGACCAACTCCATATTAATGTCCATGATTTTGGAATGAGATGTTCCACGAGCAGGTGTCCACATACTTTTGGTCATGTAGTGTACTTTTTACCAAGGAACATACACTGAGTGTACAAAACATTAGCAACACCTTCCTAATATTGAGTTGCACACCTTCACCCTTTTGAACAGCCTCAATTTGTCGGTGCATGGACTCTACAAGGTGTCGAAAGCATTCCACAGGGATGCTGGCCCATGTTGACTCCAATGATTCCCACAGTTGTGTCAAGATGGCTGGATGTCCTTTAGGTGGTGGACCATTCTTGATACACACAGGAAACTGTTGAACATGAAAAACCCAGCAGCGTTGCGGTTCTTGACAGACTCAATCCGGTGCGCCTTCCACCAACTACCAAACCCCGTTCAAAGACACTTCAATATTTTGTCACCCTCTGAATGGCTCACATACAATCCATGTCTCAATTGTCTCAAGGATAAAAAATGCTTCTTTAACCCGTCTCCTCCCCTTCATCTACACTGATTGATGTGGATTTAACAGGTGACATCAATACGGGATCATAGCTTTCACCTGCATTGGCCACTGGTTGTTGCTTATTTATAAAACCCTCTTAGGCCTCACTCCCTAAGTGAGTTATCTGAGTTATCTACTGCAGCCCTCATCGTCCACATACAACACCCGTTCTGTTGTTAAAAGTCCCCAAAGCACACACATCTCTGGGTCGCTCGTCTTTTCAGTTCGCTGCAGCTAGCGACTGGAACGAGCTGCAACAAACACTCAACCTGGACAGTTTTATCTCAATATCTTCATTCAAAGACTCAATCATGGACACTTACTGACAGTTGTGGCTGCTTTGTGTGATGTATTGTTGTCTCTATCTTCTTGACCTTTGTGCTGTTGTCTGGGCCCAATAATGTGTTGTGCTGCTACCATGTTGTGTTGCTACCATGTTGTGTTGCTACCATGTTGTGTTGCTGCCATGTTGTTATGTTGTATTGCTACCATGTTGTATTGCTACCATGTTGTTGTTATGTTGTATTGCTACCATGTTGTTGTTATGTTGTATTGCTACCATGTTGTATTGCTACCATGTTGTTGTTATGTTGTATTGCTACCATGTTGTTGTTATGTTGTATTGCTACCATGTTGTGTTGCTACCATGTTGTGTTGCTACCATGTTGTGTTGCTACCATGTTGTGTTGCTACCATGGTGTGTTGCTACCATGTTGTGTTGCTACCATGTTGTGTTTCTACCATGTTGTGTTGCTACCATGTTGTGTTGCTACCATGTTGTGTTGCTACCATGTTGTGTTGCTACCATGGTGTGTTGCTACCATGTTGTATTGCTACCATGTTGTTGTTATGTTGTATTGCTACCATGTTGTTGTTATGTTGTATTGCTACCATGTTGTGTTGCTACCATGTTGTGTTTCTACCATGTTGTATTGCTACCATGTTGTGTTGCTACCATGGTGTGTTGCTACCATGTTGTGTTGCTACCATGTTGTGTTGCTACCATGTTGTGTTGCTACCATGGTGTGTTGCTACCATGTTGTGTTGCTACCATGTTGTGTTTCTACCATGTTGTGTTGCTACCATGTTGTGTTTCTACCATGTTGTGTTGCTACCATGTTGTGTTTCTACCATGTTGTGTTGCTACCATGTTGTGTTTCTACCATGTTGTGTTGCTACCATGTTGTGTTTCTACCATGTTGTGTTGCTACCATGTTGTGTTGCTACCATGGTGTGTTGCTACCATGTTGTGTTGCTACCATGTTGTGTTGCTACCATGTTGTGTTGCTACCATGGTGTGTTGCTACCATGTTGTGTTGCTACCATGTTGTGTTTCTACCATGTTGTGTTGCTACCATGTTGTGTTGCTACCATGTTGTATTGCTACCATGTTGTGTTGCTACCATGTTGTGTTGCTACCATGTTGTGTTGCTGCCATGTTGTGTTGCTGCCATGTTGTGTTGCTACCATGTTGTGTTTCTACCATGTTGTGTTGCTACCATGTTGTGTTTCTACCATGTTGTGTTGCTACCATGTTGTGTTGCTACCATGTTGTGTTGCTGCCATGTTGTGTTGCTACCATGTTGTGTTTCTACCATGTTGTGCTGCTACCATGTTGTGTTGCTACCATGCTGTGTTGCTACCATGTTGTGTTGCTACCATGTTGTGTTGCTACCATGTTGTGTTGCTACCATGTTGTGTTGCTACCATGTTGTGTTGCTACCATGTTGTGTTGCTACCATGTTGTGCTGCTACCATGTTGTGCTGCTACCATGTTGTGTTGCTACCATGTTGTGTTGCTACCATGTTGTGTTGCTACCATGTTGTGTTGCTACCATGCTGTGTTGCTACCATGTTGTGTTGCTGCCATGCTGTTATGTTGTGTTGCTACCATGTTGTTGACATGTTGTGTTGAGCGGTTAACAACATTTGTAGGACAACTAAAGTTACATTAATAAGTCTAAATGAAGCATATAGGAGTACCTATTTCTTTGTTAACCGCTCAACACAGCTTGTTAGACACTAAGAAAGCTTTGTTGTAGAGCGTTTAACACAATTAAACATAATAAGTTATTTTGTCACTTTAGTTGTGATACAAACCTTATCAATGGTATGTTATCTATGATCCAAGATGGAGTAGCAGTGCAGACGTGTTTTGTTCGTCCTCTCGTGTACTTTTGTATTTTTCATCTTTGTTGGTATATATTTCAATTTTATTTTCAATCTCTTTTCCATTTTAATTCAATTATACCTTCCAGTAACCTGCCTCACCCAATGTGATACGGAACCGCTATTATTTTACATTTTTAGACCTTATAGCCAGAACCACCTAGCCATCAGAAGCATGTTGTTGTCATGTTGTGTTGCTACCATACTGTGTAGAGATACTCTGAATGATCGGCTATGAAAAGCCAACTGACATTTACTCCTGAGGTGCTGACTTGCTGCACCCTCGACAACTACTGTGATTATTATTATTTGACCATGCTGGTCATTTATGAACATTTGAACATCTTGGCCATGTTCTGTTATTATCTCCACCTGGCACAGCCAGAAGAGGACTGGCCACCCCTCATAGCCTGGTTCCTCTCTAGGTTTCTTCCTAGGTTTTGGCCTTTCTAGGGAGTTTTTCCTAGCCACCGTGCTTCTACACCTGCATTGCTTGCTGTTTGGGGGTTTTGGCTGGGTTTCTGTACAGCACTTTGAGATATCAGCTGATGTACGAAGGGCTATATAAATACATTTGATTTGATCTGCTAACCATGTGTATGTGACCAATAAGATTTGATTTGACATTTTCATTGACATTGGTGTCATATTGGCTTAGATATGATGGGAGATTTGAATTTAACATTGCGTTTCTACTAGGGCTGTGGCGGCCCGGGAATTTTGTCAGCTGGTCTCATTGTAAATGACCATGAATTAACATAAAATGTTTAGCATCTCCTGGCCTCCTGGCCTCCTGGCCTCCTGGCCTCCTGGCCTCCCGGCCTCCCGGCCTCCCGGCCTCCCGGCCTCCCGGCCTCCCGGCCTCCCGGCCCCCTGGCCCCCTGGCCCCCTGGCCTCCTGGCCTCCTGGCCTCCTGGCCTGCTGGCCTCCTGGCCCCCTGGCCTCCTGGCCTCCCGGCCTCCTGACCTCCCGGCCTCCTGGCCTCCTGGATACAAGTCGCTAATGTTGTGTATTGGTATTCTAGTTTGTCCCTTACAGGCATCTGTAGCACCCCCCTTTTTTCATACATTGCAATGCTTGAAATTTTTTGTCCTGTGAAACGCAGTAAACAATGCCCATGTTAGTTTCTACTCCCGTCTCATGTCCTGTCCTTATATCAGTTTTCTAAGTAATACAGTGTGCTATACAATATAATGGTGCCGTAGGGGATGGATGATGTTTTACATGCTGCTAACCAACTGTGCTATTTTGTTAGTTTTTCATGTTATTTGTAACTTATTTTTTTTAACTTATTTTGTACTTTTAAATTTTGTATTTAACCTTTATTTCACTAGGCAAGTCAGTTAAGATCAAATTCTTATGATGCTGGGCCAATTGTGCGCCACCCTATTGGACTCCCAATCCCAGCTGGATGTGATACAGCCTGGATTTGAACCAGGGACTGTAGTAATGCCTCTTGCACTGAGATGCAGTGCTTTAGACTGCTGCGCCACTCGGGAGCCCAAAACATAATGTTGCTGCTACGTCTCTTATGACCGAAAATAACTTCTGGACATCAGAACAGCGATTACTCAGCTCAAACTGGAATAATATTTTTTTCTTTAATGAGTAAGACAGGAAGGATATACTGCTTTCCCGGCAACAGGCCCAAATCCCCGTCATTTGTGTGAGGAAAAGACAGAGAAAAGGGGGCGGAGGTCAGGCTATCTTTGAAAAAAAAAGATGATCCTACCAACGGGACATTACAAATTGTAATAACTTATGTTTCACCGAGTCGTGGCTGAACAACAACACAGATAATATAGAGCTGCCGGGATTTTCCATGCACCGGCAGAACAGAGAAGCTTCGTCTGGTAAGACAAGGGGTAGGGGTGTGTGTCTACTTGTCAATAACAGCTGGTGCACGATGTCTAATATAAAAGAAGTCTTGAGGTATTGCTCGCCTGAGGTAGAGTTCCTTATGATAAGCTGTAGACCACACTATCTACCAAGAGAGTTCTCATCTATATTATTCGTAGCCATCTATTTACCACCACAGACCGATGTTGGCACTGAGACTGCACTCAAACAACTCTATAAGGCCATAAGCAAACAAGAAAAGGCTCATCCAGAAGCGTCGCTCCTAGTGGCCGGGAACTTTAATGCAGCCAAACTTAAATCCGTTTTACCTCATTTCTACCAACATGTCACATGTGCAACCAGAGGGGAAAAACTCTAGACCACCTTTACTCCACATACAGAGATGAATACAAAACTCTTCCCTACCCTCCATTTGGAAAATGATTTTTAATAGGTTCAAAAAGTTGGTTGAAAATACACTTGCACTTACGAGCTTAGATGGTTCTCGAATTAATCAGGTCTCTGCATATAAATACTTAGGGATATGGTTGGATGATAAACTGTCTTTTAAAATGCATATTGACGAACTTTGTAAACGGCTAAAAATCAAGCTAGGCTTCCTCTATAGAAACAGGACATGCTTGTCCTCTACAAATAGAAGACAAATTATGCAAGCTACTTTTATGTCTGTTATAGATTATGGTGATATTATTTACATGCATGCTACGGCATCAACACTTAAATCGCTGGATGCTACTTATCTTTTCGTACTTAGGTTTATTACTGGTGCTAGCTACAGAACTCACCATTGTGTTTTATATCATAATGTGGGTTGGACTTCGCTGTCCGTGAGACGAGAACAACATGCTCTGTTTGTCTATAAAGCACTTCTCTGTCCGTGAGACGAGAACAACATGCTCTGTTTGTCTATAAAGCACTTCTCTGTCCGTGAGACCAGAACAACATGCTCTGTTTGTCTATAAAGCACTTCTCTGTCCGTGAGACCAGAACAACATGCTCTGTTTGTCTATAAAGCACTTCTCTGTCCGTGAGACCAGAACAACATGCTCTGTTTGTCTATAAAGCACTTCTCTGTCCGTGAGACCAGAACAACATGCTCTGTTTGTCTATAAAGCACTTCTCTGTCCGTGAGACCAGAACAACATGCTCTGTTTGTCTATAAAGCACTTCTGAATAAACTACCTTCTTATCATCATCACTCATCAATATTATAATTATAATTCATAAAACCAGGTCTCAACATGAATTACACTTGAGGCCCATGCGATTTCCACAGAGTTGGGTATGGCTGCCTTTTCCTGTTACGCTCCTTGCCTATGGAATAGCCTGCAGACTAAACTTAAACTTGAGACTCTTGTCCCCCTGTTGCTCATTTTAAATATTTATTGGAGGATTTTTATTTTTGTATTGCTTGTAACTGTTTTGGGTAATGCAAGTTCTTTTGCTGTTAGTAGAATAACCCGTGTAAATGTAATCTGCTGCTGTATTTTTTATTTTCTTTGTCTTATCTGCTGTATTTTTTTTGTGTTATCTGTGATCGTTTTGTTTGTCTTGTGTAGTTTTTGAATCATTGTACCTAAACTGTATGTGTAAACATGTATATACAGGGCCCAGCTGTAAAAGAGACCTTGTGTTCCTTGTTGAAATAAAGGTAGAATAATAATATAGCCTCGTTATTGTTAATTTATTGTGTTACTTTTTATAATTTTTTACTTTAGTTTATTTGGTAAATATTTTCTTAACTCTTCTTGGACTGCATTGTTGGTTAAGGGTTTGTAAGTAAGCATTTCACGGTAAGGTCTACACTTGTTGTATTTCAGCTCATGTGACAAATACAGTTGGATTTGATTTGAACAACAGAAGGCTACAAGGAAGAAACGTTCTCACATTTGTGTTCATTGTTTTCGGTAGAAAGTCTGAGTTTAATTAGTTTTTTTTGCTGTAGACAGACGCAAAGAAAACGTGGAGCTAGCCAGTCTAGTGATGCTAGCTAGCTTCTGATGTCACAGCAACTAGAGCCTCTAGGGATAGGAAAAGTTTTGCTGCAGGACAAAGTGAAGTCACTGTGAGTGAAAAGAAGAAGAAAAAAAAGGTTCTGGGAGTAAGGCACCGTCTGAAAAGTGTGAGAAAGAAAAATAATAAACCAAAAATGTCTGCATTGGTTGGAAATATAGGAACATTTGATGAATCTGTGGAACAATAGAGTTCTTACACAGAATGTTTTAAGTACTTTGTGTTGGTAAATGGAATTAAAGTAGAAGTAGTTGTGGCAACATTTTTGACTGTAATGGGAGGAAAAACATTCAATCTACTACTCAACCTAGTAACGCCTGAAAAATCTGGTGATAAATCATATGAGGAAATTGTGGCTACCTTTAAAAGGACATTATTCTCCCAAACCACTGATAATCGCAGAGAGTTTCAGGTTTCATAAGAGAAATCAAGAGGAGGGGGGAGTCAATCTCACAATTTGTGGCTGTATTGAAACAGTTATCTGAACACTGTGAATTTAGGCGATAAATGAGTGACCCTATACGTGATAGGTTAGTGTGTGGCATGCGCAGCGAGGCAATTCAGTAACGCCTTTTGACTGAGAATATCTTTAACATTGCAGAGAGCAATAGAAGTCAGTACGTCAATGGAAATGGCAAATAAAAACACACAACAGCTAAGTGCAATTACCCAAGTGCATAAGGTGTTTAGAAACAAGGCAGTAGGTGGCAAGCCATGCTATCGCTGTGGGAAACCAGGTCACCGTGCCATGCTATCACTGTGGGAAACCAGGTCACCAAGCCATGCTATCGCTGTGGGAAACCAGGTCACCAAGCCATGCTATCGCTGTGGGAAACCAGGTCACCATGCCATGCTATCACTGTGAGAAACCAGGTCACCATGCCATGCTATCGTTGTGAGAAACCAGGTCACCGTGCCATGCTATCGCTGTGAGAAACCAGGTCACCGTGCCATGCTATCGCTGTGGGAAACCAGGTCACCATGCCATGCTATCGTTGTGGGAAACCAGGTCACCGTGCCATGCTATCGCTGTGAGAAACCAGGTCACCGTGCCATGCTATCGCTGTGGGAAACCAGGTCACCAAGCCATGCTATCGCTGTGGGAAACCAGGTCACCAAGCCATGCTATCGCTGTGGGAAACCAGGTCACCAAGCCATGCTATCGCTGTGGGAAACCAGGTCACCAAGCCATGCTATCACTGTGGGAAACCAGGTCACCAAGCCATGCTATCGCTGTGGGAAACCAGGTCACCAAGCCATGCTATCACTGTGGGAAACCAGGTCACCAAGCCATGCTATCACTGTGGGAAACCAGGTCACCAAGCCATGCTATCACTGTGGGAAACCAGGTCACCAAGCCATGCTATCGCTGTGGGAAACCAGGTCACCAAGCCATGCTATCGCTGTGGGAAACCAGGTCACCAAGCCATGCTATCGCTGTGGGAAACCAGGTCACCAAGCCATGCTATCGCTGTGGGAAACCAGGTCACCAAGCCATGCTATCACTGTGGGAAACCAGGTCACCAAGCCATGCTATCGCTGTGGGAAACCAGGTCACCAAGCCATGCTATCCCTGTGGGAAACCAGGTCACCAAGCCATGCTATCCCTGTGGGAAACCAGGTCACCAAGCCATGCTATCACTGTGGGAAACCAGGTCACCAAGCCATGCTATCGCTGTGGGAAACCAGGTCACCAAGCCATGCTATCGTTGTGGGAAACCAGGTCACCAAGCCATGCTATCACTGTGGGAAACCAGGTCACCAAGCCATGCTATCGCTGTGGGAAACCAGGTCACCAAGCCATGCTATCGCTGTGGGAAACCAGGTCACCAAGCCATGCTATCACTGTGGGAAACCAGGTCACCAAGCCATGCTATCACTGTGGGAAACCAGGTCACCAAGCCATGCTATCGCTGTGGGAAACCAGGTCACCAAGCCATGCTTTCACTGTGGGAAACCAGGTCACCAAGCCATGCTATCACTGTGGGAAACCAGGTCACCAGCCATGCTATCGCTGTGAGAAACCAGGTCACCAAGCCATGCTATCACTGTGGGAAACCAGGTCACCATGCCATGCTATCACTGTGAGAAACCAGGTCACCATGCCATGCTATCGTTGTGAGAAACCAGGTCACCGTGCCATGCTATCGCTGTGGGAAACCAGGTCACCATGCCATGCTATCGTTGTGGGAAACCAGGTCACCGTGCCATGCTATCGCTGTGAGAAACCAGGTCACCGTGCCATGCTATCGCTGTGGGAAACCAGGTCACCAAGCCATGCTATCGCTGTGGGAAACCAGGTCACCATGCCATGCTATCGTTGTGGGAAACCAGGTCACCGTGCCATGCTATCGCTGTGAGAAACCAGGTCACCGTGCCATGCTATCGCTGTGGGAAACCAGGTCACCATGCCATGCTATCGCTGTGAGAAACCAGGTCACCGTGCCATGCTATCGCTGTGGGAAACCAGGTCACCATGCCATGCTATCGTTGTGGGAAACCAGGTCACCGTGCCATGCTATCGCTGTGAGAAACCAGGTCACCGTGCCATGCTATCGCTGTGGGAAACCAGGTCACCAAGCCATGCTATCGCTGTGGGAAACCAGGTCACCAAGCCATGCTATCACTGTGGGAAACCAGGTCACCAAGCCATGCTATCGCTGTGGGAAACCAGGTCACCAAGCCATGCTATCACTCTGGGAAACCAGGTCACCAAGCCATGCTATCACTGTGGGAAACCAGGTCACCAAGCCATGCTATCACTGTGGGAAACCAGGTCACCAAGCCATGCTATCGCTGTGGGAAACCAGGTCACCAAGCCTTGCTATCGCTGTGGGAAACCAGGTCACCAAGTCATGCTATCGCTGTGGGAAACCAGGTCACCAAGCCATGCTATCGCTGTGAGAAACCAGGTCACCGTGCCATGCTATCACTGTGGGAAACCAGGTCACCAAGCCATGCTATCACTGTGGGAAACCAGGTCACCAAGCCATGCTATCGCTGTGGGAAACCAGGTCACCAAGCCATGCTATCGCTGTGGGAAACCAGGTCACCAAGCCATGCTATCACTGTGGGAAACCAGGTCACCAAGCCATGCTATCGCTATGGGAAACCAGGTCACCAAGCCATGCTATCGCTGTGGGAAACCAGGTCACCAAGCCATGCTATCGCTATGGGAAACCAGGTCACCAAGCCATGCTATCGCTGTGGGAAACCAGGTCACCAAGCCATGCTATCACTGTGGGAAACCAGGTCACCAAGCCATGCTATCACTGTGGGAAACCAGGTCACCAAGCCATGCTATCACTGTGGGAAACCAGGTCACCAAGCCATGCTATCACTGTGGGAAACCAGGTCACCAAGCCATGCTATCACTGTGGGAAACCAGGTCACCAAGCCATGCTATCACTGTGGGAAACCAGGTCACCAAGCCATGCTATCGCTGTGGGAAACCAGGTCACCAAGCCATGCTATCGCTGTGGGAAACCAGGTCACCAAGCCATGCTATCACTGTGGGAAACCAGGTCACCAAGCCATGCTATCGCTGTGGGAAACCAGGTCACCAAGCCATGCTATCACTGTGGGAAACCAGGTCACCAAGCCATGCTATCACTGTGGGAAACCAGGTCACCAAGCCATGCTATCACTGTGGGAAACCAGGTCACCGTGCCATGCTATCGCTGTGGGAAACCAGGTCACCGTGCCATGCTATCACTGTGGGAAACCAGGTCACCAAGCCATGCTATCACTGTGGGAAACCAGGTCACCGTGCCATGCTATCGCTGTGGGAAACCAGGTCACCAAGCCATGCTATCGCTGTGGGAAACCAGGTCACCGTGCCATGCTATCGCTGTGGGAAACCAGGTCACCAAGCCATGCTATCACTGTGGGAAACCAGGTCACCAAGCCATGCTATCACTGTGGGAAACCAGGTCACCGTGCCATGCTATCGCTGTGGGAAACCAGGTCACCAAGCAGAGGAGTGTTGGTGCAAAGACTCAGACTGCAGAAGTTGTGAGAAAAGGGTCACATCGAATGTGCATGTAAAAACAAAAAGACACAATCAAACAAAAGTACTGAACAAAGGGAAAGCGACTTCAGGAAGTACAAAAAGAAAGTGCATAAAATGGAGCACACAGAGGATGGACAAAGTGATACCCTGTGGAAGAATATTTGCATGTTTTATCCATTTCAGACAATGGATACAGATACTGGGTGACACTGCTACTGGATAGAAACACAGTATGGATGCAAGTGGACACTGGAGCAGCCATATCTCTGCTGTCTGAGGCTGTATACAAGGAGAAACTACATCCCCTCACACTACAGCCCACAAAGATGACGCTGAAAACACACCGGTGAGTTTGTTCCAGTGAGAGGAAGTGTGATTGTTCCAGTGGAGCTCAACAAACAGAAGGTAAAGCTCCCACTACATTGTGAAAGGCAACCATACAGCATTGCTAGGACGCACATGGCTGGAAAAGATCAAACTAAACTGGCAGGAAATTCACATGGTTGCAAAAGAGGACACAAACCTACAAGAGATATTGAGGAAACACGCGGATGTGTTCAAAGGAGAACTTGGCGGTATGAAAGACACAATAATTAAACTGACCGTGAAATCACACAGCAAGCCAAAATGCTTCAAAGCTAGACCTGTCCCATACGCCATAAAACCAAACGTTGAAACTGAGATAAACACCCTCGTCAAGAGTGGAGTATTGGATCCAGTGAATGTTAGTGAATGGGCTTCACCCATACACTCAGCCTCGGTGGTGATTTCAAAGTCACTATTAACCCAGTCTTGACTGCTGAAAAATATCCACTACCCCTCATTGACGACCTCTTTTCTGGTTTAGCTGGAGGACAGAAATTCAGTAAGATAGACTTATGTCAGGCCTATCTACATATGCATGTGGACCAAGAGTCACAATAACTGTTGACCAATCATTACTCACAAAGAACTGTACAGGTTCTAGAACTGTTGACCATAGTGACTCACAAAGGACTGTACAGGTACTAGAACTGTTGACCATAGTGACTCACAAAGGACTGTACAGGTACTAGAACTGTTGACCATAGTGACTCACAAAGGACTGTACAGGTACTAGAACTGTTGACCATAGTGACTCACAAAGGACTGTACAGGTACTGGAGGCATCCTTTTGGAATCACCTCAGCTCCGGCCTTGTTTCAGAGAGCTATGGACCAGATACTGAGCGGGCTCACTGGGGTCCAATGTTACCTCGATGATCTACTCATCACCGACAAAGAAGAGCAGGATCACCTGAGAAACCTGAACGCTACACTACAGAGATTGGAGGAGTACGGTCTGAGGGTCCGGAAGGACAAATGTGAGTTTTTACAGCCTTCTGTTGAGTACCTGGGCTACGTCATTGACAGTTCAGGGCTCCTCAAAGGTGAAGGCCGTCGCGGAAGCTCCATCCCCACAGAACGTGCGTCAGCTGAGATCATTCTTAGGACTACTGACATACTACGCAAAGTTTGTGCCAAACCTAGCTAACATGTTAAAGCCATTGCTTGAACTTTTGAACATAACCAAATAGTGGAAGTGGACACAGCCATAGCTCAGTCAGAGGCCCTAATCCTCCTCAATCCCAACTTCCCATTACAGTTGGCATCACCTTATTGTGTTGGTGCTGTTGTCTCACACATCATGCCATCAGGTGAAGAAAGGCCAATTGCTTTCGCATCACGGACCTTAAGTGAAGCCTTAAAGCAATTATGCACAGATAGAACGTGAAGTGCTCGCCGTCATGTTTGGAGGTAAGAAATGTAATCAGTTTCTGTTTGGCAGACGATTCACACTGGTGCGGACCATTGACCCCTCACCTCCATCTTTGGTCCCCACACCGGCATTCCGTCGCTCGCAGCCAGCCGAATACAGCGATGGGCATTACTGTTATCGGCTCACCAGTACGATATCAAGTACAGAAGGTCTGAGCAGCACTGCAATGCAGACGGCCTCTCAAGGCTTCCCTTACCTGTCTCACACACTGAGCACTCCCAGGCTGAAATCTTCTACTTCAAGCAAGTGACGAACCCCACAGTTACATCTGTCCATGTGAAAACGTTCACCCACACTGATCCAGTGATGTCTGAGGTCATGGACATTGTCACTCGTGGGAAAGGAGGAGAGCTGTCAGACAGCCTAAAACCTTACCTAGAGAGGAGAAACGAGCAGACAGTTCAGTCTGGATGCTTGCTGTGGGTTTTTCGAGTCATCATAACGCCGCCACTGAGAAGGCAGGTGCTTGAAGAACTCCATTCAGGGCACTGTGGCATGGTGAGAATGAAGGAGATTGCACGCAGCTAAAGGTGATGTCAGCCTATTAATTATATAGATATTTTTAAATGCCTTATGACTAGGCTATTCAAAATCAAATACAGATTCACTATAATTGTAAGCTAACTCTGTAAGCCGCCCTGTACATTCAATGAACCAACATCATCGCCTAGGCCTATACATTGTCTCCCAGACTCATGGATAGATATTTTAGAACATAACATAAGGTTACCAGTCCATCCAGTATGCATAATAATACAGTCCACACTCAAAGGTAATTCATGTGTTTAATGTTGGGAGGCTAACTCGACCAATTATATACCACAGACATCAAAAACCAGTTTGGTTTAATGTTTTTCTGCCGTGCGTAATATACGATAGGCTATGTATTGTATAACGGAACAATCATTATTTTAATTCAGTTTTTTTCAGGGCTTTGGCTCATATCCAATGCATACGTTCCAATATGTGTATGGGTGTTTTGAATTCATCCTCACTTTAGAAAGCGCAGTACATTTCATTGTTTTAGGATATGAAGCAACATCCACAACAACCATGGTTTCCATTCAGTTTCAACTTGTTGAACTTTCTTCAAGATCATACTGTTTTGATGATAAGTTTGATGTGATTTTAGATTGCATTTGCATTGATGTCTGAGTGGTTAAAGGGACGACAGAGCCCTGAGTACCAGGCCATTAGGACCTGATGGAGGGACAATATAGACCTGAGTACCAGGCCATTAGGACCTGATGGAGGGACAATAGAGCCCTGAGTACCAGGCCATTAGGACCTGATGGAGGGACAATATAGACCTGAGTACCAGGCCATTAGGACCTGATGGAGGGACAATATAGACCTGAGTACCAGGCCATTAGGACCTGATGGAGGGACAATATAGACCTGAGTACCAGGCCATTAGGACCTGATGGAGGGACAATATAGACCTGAGTACCAGGCCATTAGGACCTGATGGAGGGACAATATAGACCTGAGTACCAGGCCATTAGGACCTGATGGAGGGACAATATAGACCTGAGTACCAGGACATTAGGACCTGATGGAGGGACAATAGAGCCCTGAGTACCAGACCATTAGGACCTGATGGAGGGACAATAGAGCCCTGAGTACCAGGCCATTAGGACCTGATGGAGGGACAATAGAGCCCTGAGTACCAGGCCATTAGGACCTGATGGAGGGACGATAGAGCCCTGAGTACCAGGCCATTAGGACCTGATGGAGGGACAATAGAGCCCTGAGTACCAGGCCATTAGGACCTGATGGAGAGACAATAGAGCCCTGAGTACCAGGCCATTGGGACCTGATGGAGGGACAATAGAGACCTGAGTACCAGGCCATTAGGACCTGATGGAGGGACAATATAGACCTGAGTACCAGGCCTTTAGTTTTAGCGAGTTGGGTACTACCATAAGAGCATATTACTGTGACTCAACAGTCACGTGGAATTTTACTGCCGTCATGACTCCTGGCCACCGCAACAGTCTGTTATAGGCTGTTACAGGCTGGTGTATGGCTGGTATATGGTTGTTACAGTCTGTTACAGTCAGTTACAGGCTGTTGTATGTTGTCACTTAAAGCCGGGGTAATCCTTTAAGGGAGGATGAGTAGAAGATGGACGGGATGCCAGCTTGTTTCTGAGCTGAGGGCGCAGATGGAGCGGGGGCTGGGGTTTACAAGGGGATGGAGCGGGGGTTGGGGTTGGGCGGGGGTTGGGGTTTACAAGGGGATGGAGTGGGGGTTGGGCGGGGGTTGGGGTTTACAAGGGGATGGAGCGGGGGTTGGGCGGGGGTTGGGGTTTACAAGGGGATGGAGCAGGGGTTGGGCGGGGGTTGGGGTTTACAAGGGGATGGAGCGGGGGTTGGGCGGGGGTTGGGGTTTAAAAGGGGATGGAGCGGGGGTTGGGCGGGGGTTGAGGTTTACAAGGGGATGGAGCGGGGGCGGGGGTTGAGGTTTACAAGGGGATGGAGCAGGGGTTGGGCGGGGGTTGGGGTTGGGCGGGGGTTGGGGTTTACAAGGGGATGGAGCGGGGGTTGGGCGGGGGTTGGGGTTGGGGTTTACAAGGGGATGGAGCGGGGGTTGGGCAGGGGTTGGGGTTTACAAGGGGATGGAGCGGGGGTTGGGCAGGGGTTGGGGTTTACAAGGGGATGGAGCGGGGGTTGGGCGGGGGTTGGGGTTTATAAGGTGATGGAGCGGGGGTTGGGGTTGGGGTTTACAAGGGGATGGAGCGGGGGTTGGGGTTGGGGTTTACAAGGGGATGGAGCGGGGGTTGGGCGGGGGTTGGGGTTTACAAGGGGATGGAGCGGGGGTTGGGCGGGGGTTGGGGTTTACAAGGGGATGGAGCGGGGGTTGGGCGGGGGTTGAGGTTTACAAGGTGATGGAGCGGGGGTTGGGGTTGGGGTTTACAAGGGGATGGAGCGGGGGTTGGGCGGGGGTTGGGGTTTACAAGGGGATGGAGCGGGGGTTGGGGTTGGGGTTTACAAGGGGATGGAGCGGGGGTTGGGCGGGGGTTGGGGTTTACAAGGGGATGGAGCGGGGGTTGGGCGGGGGTTGGGGTTTATAAGGGGATGGAGCGGGGGTTGGGGGCGGGGGTTGAGGTTTACAAGGGGATGGAGCGGGGGTTGGGGGCGGGGGTTGAGGTTTACAAGGGGATGGAGCGGGGGTTGGGGTTGGGGTTTACAAGGGGATGGAGCGGGGGTTGGGCGGGGGTTGGGGTTTACAAGGGGATGGAGCGGGGGTTGGGCGGGGGTTGGGGTTTATAAGGGGATGGAGCGGGGGTTGGGCGGGGGTTGGGGTTTATAAGGGGATGGAGCGGGGGTTGGGTGGGGGTTGGGGTTTATAAGGGGATGGAGCGGGGGTTGGGCGGGGGTTGGGGTTTATAAGGGGATGGAGCGGGGGTTGGGGGCGGGGGTTGAGGTTTACAAGGGGATGGAGCGGGGGTTGGGGTTGGGGTTTACAAGGGGATGGAGCGGGGGTTGGGCGGGGGTTGGGGTTTACAAGGGGATGGAGCGGGGGTTGGGCGGGGGTTGGGGTTTATAAGGGGATGGAGCGGGGGTTGGGCGGGGGTTGGGGTTTATAAGGGGATGGAGCGGGGGTTGGGCGGGGGTTGGGGTTAACAAGGGGATTGGGCGGGGGTTGGGCGGGGGTTGGGGTTTACAAGGGGATGGAGCGGGGGTTGGGGTTGGGCGGGTGTTGGGGTTAACAAGGGGATGGAGTGGGGGTTGGGCGGGGGTTGGGGTTTACAAGGGGATGGAGCGGGGGTTGGGGTTGGGCGGATGTTGGGGTTAACAAGGGGATGGAGCGGGGGTTGGGCGGGGTTTGGGGTTGGGCGGGGATGGGGGTGGGGGTGGGGGTGGGGGTTGAGGTTGGGCAGGGATGGAGGGGGGGTTGGGGTTGGGAAGGGATGGAGGGGGGGTTGGGGTTGGGAAGGGATGGAGGGGGGTTTGGGTTGGGAAGGGATGGAGGGGGGTTGGGAAGGGATGGAGGGGGGGGATGGAGGGGGGGATGGGGTTGGGAAGGGATGGAGGGGGGGATGGAGGGGGGGATGGGGTTGGGAAGGGATGGAGGGGGGGTTGGGGTTGGGAATGGATGGAGGGGGGGTTGGGGTTGGGAAGGGATGGAGGGGGGGTTGGGGTTGGGAAGGGATGGAGGGGGGGTTGGGGTTGGGAAGGGATGGAGGGGGGTTTGGGTTGGGAAGGGATGGAGGGGGGTTGGGAAGGGATGGAGGGGGGGATGGAGGGGGGGATGGGGTTGGGAAGGGATGGAGGGGGGGATGGGGTTGGGAAGGGATGGAGGGGGGGTTGGGGTTGGGAAGGGATGGAGGGGGGGTTGGGGTTGGGAAGGGATGGAGGGGGGTTGGGGTTGGGAAGGGATGGAGGGGGGTTGGGGTTGGGAAGGGATGGAGGGGGGTTGGGAAGGGATGGAGGGGGGGATGGGGTTGGGAAGGGATGGAGGGGGGGTTGGGGTTGGGAAGGGATGGAGGGGGGGTTGGGGTTGGGAAGGGATGGAGGGGGGGTTGGGGTTGGGAAGGGATGGAGGGGGGGATGGGGTTGGGAAGGGATGGAGGGGGGGTTGGGGTTGGGAAGGGATGGAGGGGGGTTGGGGTTGGGAAGGGATGGAGGGGGGGGTTGGGGTTGGGAAGGGATGGAGGGGGGTTGGGGTTGGGAAGGGATGGAGGGGGGTTGGGGTTGGGAAGGGATGGAGGGGGGTTGGGTTTGGGAAGGGATGGAGGGGGGGTTGGGGTTGGGAAGGGATGGAGGGGGGTTTGGGTTGGGAAGGGATGGAGGGGGGTTGGGAAGGGATGGATGGGGTTGGGAAGGGATGGAGGGGGGTTGGGGTTGGGAAGGGATGGAGGGGGGTTGGGTTTGGGAAGGGATGGAGGGGGGGTTGGGGTTGGGAAGGGATGGAGGGGGGTTTGGGTTGGGAAGGGATGGAGGGGGGTTGGGTTTGGGAAGGGATGGAGGGGGGTTGGGAGGCTCAAGCATTACACACAAGCTGGAGTTGGAATCCTGTGTTTGTCACTATGTGCACGCCTGCTATGTGTATGTTGTATTGAGAGACTATGGTGTATTCTTTCTGCACTGTAGCCCAGCAGCTGTCACCTTCCAGCCCGTCACATTAAGTTAGCCGTGCTAGGCCCATCTAACCCTGTAACCCTAACCCTAAACTATTCACTATACACCTAACCCTGTCACTATAACCCTAACCCCAGTCACTATAACCCTGTCACCATATACCTAACCCTGTCACTATAACCCTAACCCTGTCACCATATACCTAACCGTGTCACTATAACCCTAACCCTGTCACTACAACCCTGTCACTATAACCCTAACCCTGTCATTATAACCCTAACCCTGTCACTATAACCCTAACCCTGTCACTATATCCCTGTCACTATAACCCTAACCCTGTCACTATAACCCTAACCCTGTCACTATATACCAAACCCTGTCACTATAACCCTAACCCTGTCATTATAACCCTGTCACTATAACCCTGTCCCTGTCACTATAACCCTAACCCTGTCACTATAAACCTAACCCTGTCACTATAACCCTAACCCTGTCACTATAACCCTAACCCTGTCACTATAACCCTAACCCTGTCACTATAACCCTGTCATTATAACCCTAACCCTGTCACTATAACCCTGTCACTATAACCCTAACCCTGTCATTATAACCCTAAGCCTGTCACTATTTACCTAACCCTGTCACTATAACCCTAACCCTGTCACTACAACCCTAACCCTGTCACTATAACCCTAACCCTGTCACTATAACCCTAACCCTGTCACTATAACCCTAACCCTGTCAATATAACCCTAACCCTGTCACTATAACCCTAACCCTGTCACTATATACCTAACCCTGTCACTATAACCCTAACGCTGTCACTATATACCTAACCCTGTCACTATAACCCTAACCCTGTCACTATAACCCTGTCACTATCATTATAACCCTAACCCTGTCACTATAACCCTGTCCCTGTCACTATTACCCTGTCACTATAACCCTGTCACTATAACCCTAACCCTGTCACTATAACCCTGTCACTATCATTATAACCATAACCCTGTCACTATAACCCTGTCACTATAACCCTAACCCTGTCACTATAACCCTGTCACTATCATTATAACCATAACCCTGTCACTATAACCCTATCATTATAACCCTAACCCTGTCACTATAACCCTGTCCCTGTCACTATTACCCTAACCCTTTCACTATAACCCTGTCACTATAACCCTAACCCTGTCACTATAACCCTGTCACTATAACCCTAACCCTGTCACTATAACCCTAACCCTGTCACTATAACCATGTCACTATAACCCTGTCACTATAACCCTAACCCTGTCACTATAAACCTAACCCTGTCACTATAACCCTAACCCTGTCACTATAACCCTATCACTATAACCCTAACCCTGTCACTATAACCCTAACCCTGTCATTATAAACCTAACCCTGTCACTATAACCCTAACCCTGTCATTATAACCCTAACCCTGTCACTATAACCCTAACCCTGTCACTATAACCCTGTCACTATAACCCTGTCACTATAACCCTAACCCTGTCACTATAACCCTGTTACTATAACCCTAACCCTGTCACTATATACCTAACCCTGTCACTATATCACTAACCCTGTCACTATAACCCTAACCCTGTCACTATAACCCTAACCCTGTCACTATAACCCTAACCCTGTCACTACAACCCTGTCACTATAACCCTAACCCTGTCACTATAACCCTACCCTGTCATTATAACCCTAACCCTGTCATTATAAACCTAACCCTGTCACTATAACCCTGTCACTATAACCCTACCCTGTCATTATAAACCTAACCCTGTCACTATAACCCTAACCCTGTCACTATAACCCCAACCCTGTCACTATAACCCTGTCACTATAACCCTAACCCTGTCATTATAACCCTAACCCTGTCACTATAACCCTGTCACTATAACCCTAACCCTGTCACTATAACCCTAACCCTGTCACTATAACCCTAACCCTGTCACTATATACCTAACCCTGTCACTATAACCCTAACCCTGTCACTATATACCTAACCCTGTCACTATAACCCTAACCCTGTCACTATAACCCTAACCCTGTCACTATAACCCTAACCCTGTCATTATAACCCCAACCCTGTCACTATAACCCTAACCCTGTCATTATAACCCCAACCCTGTCACTATAACCATGTCACTATAACCCTGTCACTATAACCCTAACCCTGTCACTATAACCCTAACCCTGTCACTATAACCCTAACCCTGTCATTATAACCCTAACCCCTGTCACTATAACCCTAACCCTGTCACTATAACCATGTCACTATAACCCTGTCACTATAACCCTACCCTGTCATTATAAACCAAACCCTGTCACTATAACCCTAACCCTGTCATTATAACCCTAACCCTGTCACTATAACCCCAACCCTGTCACTATAACCCTAACCCTGTCACTATAACCCTGTCACTATAACCCTGTCACTATAACCCTAACCCTGTCACTATAACCCTGTCACTATAACCCTAACCCTGTCACTATAACCCTGTCATTATAAACCTAACCCTGTCACTATAACCCTAACCCTGTCAATATAACCCTGTCACTATAACCCTGTCACTATAACCCTAACCCTGTCACTATAACCCTAACCCTGTCACTATAACCCTGTCACTCTAACCCTGTCACTATAACCCTGTCACTATAACCCTAACCCTGTCACTATAACCCTGTCACTATAACCTTAACCCTGTCACTATAACCCTGTCACTATAACCCTAACCCTGTCACTATAACCCTAACCCTAACCCTTTCACTATAACCCTAACCCTGTCAATATAACCCTGTCCCTGTCACTATAACCCTGTCACTATAACCCTAACCCTGTCACTATAACCCTAACCCTGTCACTATAACCCTGTCACTATAACCATAACCCTGTCACTATAACCCTAACCCTGTCACTATATACCTAACCCTGTCACTATATACCTAACCCTGTCACTATATACCTAACCCTGTCACTATAACCCTAACCCTGTCATTATAACCCTAACCCTGTCACTATAACCCTAACCCTATCATTATAACCCTAACCCTGTCACTATAACCCTAACCCTGTCACTATAACCCTAACCCCTGTCACTATAACCCTAACCCTGTCACTATAACCCTAACCCCTGTCACTATAACCCTAACCCTGTCACTATAACCCTGTCACTCTAACCCTGTCACTATAACCCTGTCACTATAAACCTAACCCGGTCACTATAACCCTAACCCTGTCAATATAACCCTGTCACTATAACCCTAACCCTGTCACTATAACCCTAACCCTGTCACTATAACCCTGACCCTGTTACTATAACCCTAACCCTGTCATTATAACCCTAACCCTGTCACTATAACCCTAACCCTGTCACTATAACCCTAACCCTGTCACTATAACCCTGTCACTATAACCCTAACCCTGTCACTATAACCTTAACCCTGTCACTATAACCCTAACCCTGTCACTATATACCTAACCCTGTCACTATAACCCTAACCCTGTCAATATAACCCTGTCCCTGTCACTATAACCCTGTCACTATAACCCTAACCCTGTCACTATAACCCTAACCCTGTCACTATAACCCTGTCACTATAACCCTAACCCTGTCATTATAACCATAACCCTGTCACTATAACCCTGTCACTATAACCCTAACCCTATCATTATAACCCTAGCCCTGTTACTATAACCCTAACCCTGTCACTATAACCCTAACCCTGTCACTATAACCCTGTCACTATAACCATAACCCTGTCACTATAACCCTAA
Organism: Salvelinus namaycush; assembly: GCF_016432855.1. Classification (NCBI taxonomy): domain Eukaryota; kingdom Metazoa; phylum Chordata; class Actinopteri; order Salmoniformes; family Salmonidae; genus Salvelinus; species Salvelinus namaycush. The sequence continues at coordinate 27,387,846 of NC_052329.1, forward strand.
CCCTGTCACTATATACCTAACCCTGTCACTATATACCTAACCCTGTCACTATAACCCTAACCCTGTCATTATAACCCTAACCCTGTCACTATAACCCTAACCCTGTCACTATAACCCTAACCCTGTCACTATAACCCTGTCATTATAACCCTAACCCTGTCCCTATAACCCTAACCCTGTCACTATAACCCTAACCCTGTCACTATAACCCTGTCACTATAACCCTAACCCTGTCAATATAACCCTAACCCTGTCACTATAACCCTAACCCTGTCACTATAACCCTAACCCTGTCACTATAACCCTGTCACTATAACCCTAACCCTGTCAAAATAACCCTAACCCTGTCACTATAACCCTAACCCTGTCACTATATACCTAACCCTGTCACTATATCACTAACCCTGTCACTATATACCTAACCCTGTCAATATAACCCTAACCCTGTCACTATAACCCTGTCACTATAACCCTGTCACTATAACCCTAACCCTGTCACTATAACCCTGTCACTATAACCCTAACCCTGTCACTATAACCCTGTCATTATAAACCTAACCCTGTCACTATAACCCTAACCCTGTCAATATAACCCTGTCACTATAACCCTGTCACTATAACCCTAACCCTGTCATTATAACCCTAACCCTGTCACTCTAACCCTAACCCTGTCACTATAACCCTAACCCTGTCACTATAGCCCTAACCCTGTCACTATAACCCTAACCCTGTCACTATAACCCTGTCACTCTAACCCTGTCACTATAACCCTGTCACTATATCCCTAACCCTGTCACTATAACCCTGTCACTATAACCCTAACCCTGTCACTATAACCCTGTCACTATAACCCTAACCCTGTCACTATAACCCTAACCCTAACCCTTTCACTATAACCCTAACCCTGTCAATATAACCTTGTCCCTGTCACTATAACCCTGTCACTATAACCCTAACCCTGTCACTGTAACCCTTTACCCTGTCACTATAACCCTGTCACTATAACCATAACCCTGTCACTATAACCCTAACCCTGTCACTATATACCTAACCCTGTCACTATATACCTAACCCTGTCACTATAACCCTAACCCTGTCATTATAACCCTAACCCTGTCACTATAACCCTAACCCTGTCATTATAACCCTAACCCTGTCACTATAACCCTGTCACTATAACCCTAACCCTATCATTATAACCCTAACCCTGTCACTATAACCCTAACCCTGTCACTATAACCCTAACCCCTGTCACTATAACCCTAACCCTGTCACTATAACCCTGTCATTATAACCCTAACCCTGTCACTATAACCCTAACCCTGTCACTATAACCCTGTCACTATAACCCTAACCCTGTCACTATAACCTTAACCCTGTCACTATAACCCTAACCCTGTCACTATATACCTAACCCTGTCACTATAACCCTAACCCTGTCAATATAACCCTGTCCCTGTCACTATAACCCTGTCACTATAACCCTAACCCTGTCACTATAACCCTAACCCTGTCACTATAACCCTGTCACTATAACCCTAACCCTGTCATTATAACCATAACCCTGTCACTATAACCCTAACCCTATCATTATAACCCTAGCCCTGTTACTATAACCCTAACCCTGTCACTATAACCCTAACCCTGTCACTATAACCCTGTCACTATAACCATAACCCTGTCACTATAACCCTAACCCTGTCACTATATACCTAACCCTCTCACTATATACCTAACCCTGTCACTATAACCCTAACCCTGTCATTATAACCCTAACCCTGTCACTATAATCCTAACCCTGTCACTATAACCCTAACCCTGTCACTATAACCCTGTCATTATAACCCTAACCCTGTCCCTATAACCCTAACCCTGTCACTATAACCCTAACCCTGTCACTATAACCCTGTCACTATAACCCTAACCCTGTCATTATAACCCTAACCCTGTCACTATAACCCTAACCCTGTCACTATAACCCTAACCCTGTCACTATAACCCTGTCACTATAACCCTAATCCTGTCACTATAACCCCAACCCTGTCACTATAACCCTAACCCTGTCAGTATACACCTAACCCTGTCACTATATCACTAACCCTGTCACTATATACCTAACCCTGTCACTATAACCCTAACCCTGTCAGTATAACCATAACCCTGTCACTATAACCCTGTCACTATAACCCTAACCCTGTCACTATAACCCTAACCCTATCATTATAACCCTAACCCTGTCACCATAACCCTGTCACTATAACCCTAACCATGTCACTATAACCCTAACCCTGTCACTATAACCCTAACCCTGTCACTATAACCCTAACCCTGTCACTATAATCCTGTCACTATAACCCTAACCCTGTCACTCTAACCCTAACCATGTCACTTTATCTCTAACCCTGTCACTATAACCCTAACCCTGTCACTATAAACCTAACACTGTCACTATAACCCTAACCTTGTCACTATAACCCTGTCACTATAACCCTAACCCTGTCATTCTATCCCTGTCACTATAACCCTAACCCTGTCACTATAACCCTAACCCTGTCACTATAACCCTAACCCTGTCACTATAACCCTAACCCTGTCACTAAACCCTGTCACTATAACCCTAACCCTGTCACTATAACCCTGTCACTATAACCCTAACCATTTCACTATAACCCTAACCCTGTCACTATAACCCTAACCCTGTCACTCCAACCCTAACCCTGTCACTATAACCCTAACCCTGTCACTATAACCCTAACCCTGTCACTATAACCCTAACCCTGTCACTCCAACCCTAACCCTGTCACTATAACCCTAACCCTGTCACTATAACCCTAACCCTGTCACTACAACCCTGTCACTATAAACCTAACCCTGTCATTATAACCCTAACCCTAACCCTGTCACTATAACACTAACCCTGTCACTATAACCCTAACCCTGTCACTATAACCCTGTCACTATAACCCTGTCACTATAACCCTAACCCTGTCACTATAACCCTGTCACTATAACCCTGTCACTATAACCCTAACCCTGTCACTATAACCCTAACCCTGTCATTATAACCCTAAACCTGTCAATATAACCCTGTCACTATAACCCTAACAATGTCATTATAAACCTAACCCTGTCACTATAACCCTGTCATTATAAACCTAACCCTGTCACTATAACCCTAACCCTGTCAATATAACCCTGTCACTATAACCCTAACCCTGTCACTATAACCCTGTCACTATAACCCTACCCTGTCATTATAACCTTTACCCTGTCACTATAACCCTAACCCTGTCACTCCAACCCTAACCCTGTCACTATAACCCTAACCCTGTCACTACAACCCTGTCACTATAACCCTAACCCTGTCATTATAACCCTGTCACTATAACCCTGTCATTATTACCCTAACCCTGTCACTATAACCCTAACCCTGTCACTATAACCATAACCCTGTCACTATAACCCTGTCACTATAACCCTGTCACTATAAACCTAACCCTGTCACTATAACCCTAACCCTGTCATTATAACCCTAAACCTGTCACTATAACCCTAACCCTGTCACTATAACCCTGTCACTATAACCCTGCCACTATGACCCTGTCACTATAACCCTAACCCTGTCACCATATACCTAACCCTGTCACTATAACCCTAACCCTGTCACTACAACCCTGTCACTATAACCCTAACCCTGTCATTATAACCCTGTCACTATAACCCTGTCATTATTACCCTAACCCTGTCACTATAACCCTAACCCTGTCACTATAACCATAACCCTGTCACTATAACCCTGTCACTATAACCCTGTCACTATAAACCTAACCCTGTCACTCTAACCCTAACCCTGTCACTATAACCCTAACCCTGTCACTATAACCCTAACCCTGTCACTATAACCCTAACCCTGTCATTATAACCCTAAACCTGTCAATATAACCCTGTCACTATAACCCTAACCCTGTCACTATAACCCTAACCCTGTCACTATAACCCTGTCATTATAACCCTAACAATGTCACTATAAACCTAACCCTGTCACTCCAACCCTAACCCTGTCACTATAAACCTAACCCTGTCACTATAACCCTGTCACTATAACCCTACCCTGTCATTATAACCCTAACAATGTCACTATAAACCTAACCCTGTCACTATAACCCTGTCACTATAAACCCAACCCTGTCACTATAACCCTGTCACTATAAACCCAACCCTGTCACTATAACCCTGTCACAATAACCCTGTCACTATAACCCTGTCACTATAACCCTAACCCTGTCACTATAACCCTAACCCTGTCACTATAACCCTAACCCTGTCATTATAACCCTAACCCTGTCACTACAACCCTAACCCTGTCACTATAAACCTAACCCTGTCACTATAACCCTGTCACTATAAACCCAACCCTGTCACTATAACCCTGTCACAATAACCCTGTCACTATAACCCTGTCACTATAACCCTAACCCTGTCACTATAACCCTAACCCTGTCACTATAACCCTAACCCTGTCATTATAACCCTAACCCTGTCACTATAACCCTGTCACTACAACCCTAACACTGTCACTATAACCCTAACCCTGTCACTATAACCCTAACCCTGTCACTATAACCCTGTCACTATAACCCTAACCCTGTCACTATAACCCTAACCCTGTCACTATAACCCTAACCCTGTCACTCCAACCCTAACCCTGTCACTATAACCCTAACCCTGTCACTATAACCCTGACCCTGTCACTATAACCCTGTCACTATAACCCTAACCCTGTCACTATAACCCTAACCCTGTCACTATAACCCTAACCCTGTCACTATAACGCTGTCACTATAACCCTAACCCTGTCACTATAACCCTAACCCTGTCACTATAACCCTAACCCTGTCACTATAACCCTAACCCTGTCACTATAACCCTGTCACTATAACCCTGTCACTATAACCCTGTCACTATAACCCTAACCCTGTCACTATAACCCTAACCCTGTCACTATAACCCTGTCACTCCAACCCTAACCCTGTCACTATAACCCTAACCCTGTCACTATAACCCTAACCCTGTCACTATAACCCTAACCCTGTCACTCCAACCCTAACCCTGTCACTATAACCCTAACCCTGTCATTATAACCCTAACCCTGTCACTATAACTCTAAACCTGTCACTCTAACCCTAACCCTGTCAATATAACCCTGTCACTATAACCCTAACAATGTCATTAGAAACCTAACCCTGTCACTATAACCCTAACCCTGTCACTATAACCCTGTCACTATAACCCTACCCTGTCATTATAACCCTAACCCTGTCACTTTAACCCTGTCACTATAACCCTAACCCTGTCACTCCAACCCTAACCCTGTCACTATAACCCTAACCCTGTCACTATAACCCTGTCATTATAACCCTGTCACTATAACCCTGTCACTATAACCCTGTCATTATAACCCTGTCATTATAACCCTGTCACTATAACCCTGTCACTATAACCCTGTCATTATAACCCTGTCATTATAACCCTGTCACTATAACCCTGTCATTATAACCCTGTCACTATAACCCTGTCACTATAACCCTGTCATTATAACCCTGTCACTATAACCCTGTCACTATAACCCTGTCATTATAACCCTGTCACTATAACCCTGTCACTATAACCCTAACCCTGTCACTATAACCCCAACCCTGTCACTCCAACCCTAACCCTGTCACTATAACCCTAACCCTGTCATTATAACCCTAACCCTGTCACTCCAACCCTAACCCTGTCACTATAACCCTAACCCTGTCACTATCACCCTGTCACTATAACCCTAACCTTGTCATTATAACCCTAACCCTAACCCTGTCACTATAACCCTAACCCTGTCACTATAACCCTAACCCTGTCACTATAACCCTGTCACTATAACCCTGTCACTATAACCCTGTCACTATAAACCTAACCCTGTCACTATAAACCTAACCCTGTCACTATAACCCTAACCCTGTCACTATAACCCTAACCCTGTCACTATAACCCTAACCCTGTCACTATAACCCTAACCCTGTCATTATAACCCTAAACCTGTCACTATAACCCTAACCCTGTCACTATAACCCTGTCACTCTAACCCTGTCACTATAACCCTGTCACTATAACCCTAACCCTGTCACTATATCCCTGTCACTATAACCCTAACCCTGTCACTATAACCCTGTCATTATAACCCTAACCCTAACCCTGTCACTATAACCCTAACCCTGTCATTATAACCCTAAACCTGTCAATATAACCCTGCCACTATAACCCTAACCCTGTCAGTATAACCCTAACCCTGTCACTATAACCCTGTCACTATAACCCTAACCCTGTCACTATAACCCTAACCCTGTCACTATATACCTAACCCTGTCACTATATCAAATCAAGTTTATTTTATATAGCCCTTCGTACATCAGCTAATATCTCGAAGTGCTGTACAGAAACCCAGCCTAAAATCCCAAACAGCAAGCAATGCAGGTGTAGAAGCACGGTGGCTAGGCCAAAACCTAGGAAGAAACCTAGAGAGGAACCAGGCTATGAGGGGTGGCCAGTCCTCTTCTGGCTGTGCCGGGTGGAGATTATAACAGAACATGGCCAAGATGTTCAAAATGTTCATAAGTGACAAGCATGGTTAAATAATAATCAGGAATAAATGTCAGTTGGCTTTTCATAGCCGATCATTAAGAGTTGAAAACAGCAGGTCTGGGACAGGTAGCACGTCCGGTGGACAGGTCAGGGTTCCATAGCCGCAGGCAGAACAGTTGAAACTGGAATAGCAGCAAGGCCAGGTGGACTGGGGACAGCAAGGAGTCATCATGCCTGGTAGTCCTGACGTATGGTCCTAGGGCTCAGGTCCTCCGAGAGAGAGAAAGAAAGAGAGAAGGAGAGAATTAGAGAGAGCAGGGTTATATTGACAGGGTTATCACTAACCCTGTCACTATATACCTAACCCTGTCACTATAACCCTAACCCTGTCATTATAACCCTAACCCTGTCACTATAACCCTAACCCTGTCACTATAACCCTAACCCTGTCACTATAACCCTAACCCTGTCACTATAACCCTAACCCTATCATTATAACCCTAACCCTGTCACTATAACCCTGTCAATATAACCCTAACCCTGTCATTATAACCCTAACCCTGTCACTATAACCCTAACCCTGTCAATATAACCCTAACCCTGTCACTATAACCCTGTCAATATAACCCTAACCCTGTCATTATAACCCTAACCCTGTCACTATAACCCTAACCCTGTCACTATTACCCTAACCCTGTCACTATAACCCTAACCCTGTCACTATAACCCTGTCACTCTAACCCTGTCACTATAACCCTGTCACTATAAACCTAACCCTGTCACTATAACCCTAACCCTGTCACTATAACCCTGTCACTATAACCCTAACCCTGTCATTATAACCCTAACCCTGTCACTATAACCCTAACCCTGTCATTATAACCCTAAACCTGTCACTATAACCCTAACCCTGTCACTATAACCCTGTCACTATAACCCTAACCCTGTCACTATAACCCTGTCACTATAACCCCAACCCTGTCACTATAACCCTAACCCTGTCATTATAACCCTAACCCTGTCACTATATCCCTAACCCTGTCACTATAACCCTGTCACTATAACCCTAACCCTGTCACTATAATCCTAACCCTGTCACTATAACCCTAACCCTGTCAATATAACCCTAACCCTGTCATTATAACCCTAACCCTGTCACTATATCCCTAACCCTGTCACTATAACCCTAACCCTGTCACTATAACCCTAACCCTGTCACTATAACCCTGTCACTATAACCCTAACCCTGTCACTATAAACCTAACCCTGTCACTATAACCCTAACACTGTCACTATATCCCTAACCCTGTCACTATAACCCTGTCACTATAACCCTAACCCTGTCACTATAACCCTAACCCTGTCACTATAACCCCAACCCTGTCACTATAACCCTGTCACTATAACCATAACCCTGTCACTATAACCCTAACCCTGTCACTATAACCCTAACCCTGTCACTATATCCCTAACCCTGTCCCTGTCCCTGTCACTATATCCCTAACCTTGTCCCGCCCCCTCTGGCTGGATTACCCATATTAGAGTACCTGGCTACTAGCTATCCTACTCTGGATTACCCATACTATCCTATCCTGGATTAGCTACGTCACTGTGTCTCTGTCTGCCTGATGGCTAACTATCTGCCGCTAGCCAGCTTACAATGGATACCGTCTGTTGGTAGCTAGCCTTCACTGGGTACTATTTACCTAGTAGCAAGCCTACACTGGATACCATTTACCTGGTTGCTAGCCTACACTGGATACCATTTACCTGGTAGCTAGCCTACACTGGATACCATTTACCTGGTAGCTAGCCTACACTGGATACCATTTACCTGGTAGCTAGCCTACACTGGATACCATTTACCTGGTAGCTAGCCTACACTGGATACCATTTACCTGGTAGCTAGCCTACACTGGATACCATTTACCTGGTAGCTAGCCTACACTGGATACCATTTACCTGGTAGCTAGCCTACACTGGGTACCATTTACCTGGTAGCTAGCCTACACTGGGTACCATTTACCTGGTAGCTAGCCTACACTGGATACCATTTACCTGGTAGCTAGCCTACACTGGGTACCATTTACCTGGTAGCTAACTGACACTGGATAATATCTGCTGGTAGCTAGCTGACACTAAATACTATCTGCTGGTAGTTAGTACACCATAGCTAGTCTACACTGGATACCATCTGACACCATAGCTAGTCTACACTGGATACCATCTGACACCATAGCTAGTCTACACTGGATACCATCTGACACCATAGCTAGTCTACACTGGATACCATCTGACACCATAGCTAGTCTACACTGGATACCTTGAAGAACAGGAACTTCATCATCCTGGATCCAGCTGTAGCTAGCTGCCTTGCTGGCCAGGATCCTGGAGAGAGAAGACCACCTGTAGATGGGCCTGGTGGCAGAGGAGGAGCTGTAGATGAGTGTTTAATGATTTCAGAATGAGTGGGTCCAGCACCACCAGGCTCAGCCCCAACACACTGCAGGTGAACGAGCCCAAGCGCTATGGCTCCACATTGTCTCTGGAAGAGAAGTGTGAACAGTCTTTCTTCCTCTTCTACTATTACAGGATGGAGGACGAGGCCGTGCTGGACCGAGGGGCCTCATTCCTCAAACACGTCTGTGATGAAGAGGAGGTAGAAGGTAAGACAATCAATACATTCATCACATGTCTTTATACTGCTGTTATTCCAACCGATACATTGCATGCATACCATGCATTACAGTAACCCAAAGAGCAATAGTAACTTTACAATAACCCAGCCTAGACCACCCAAGAACAACAATAACTACTGTATGATTAGCCAAATGGATAGGGTTTGTCTTAGCCAATATTCTCATAGTTAAGGTAAGGGTTTGTCTCAGCCATTATTCTCATAGTTAAGGTAAGGGTTTGTCTCAGCCAAATGGATAGGTTTTGTCTTAGCCAATATTCTCATAGTTAGGGTAAGGGTTTGTCTCAACCAATGGATAGGTTTTGTCTTATCCAATATTCTCATAGTTAGGGTAAGGGTTTGTCTTAGCCAATATTCTCATAGTTAGGGTAAGGGTTTGTCTTAGCCAATATTCTCATAGTTAGGGTAAGGGTTTGTCTTAGCCAATATTCTCATAGTTAGGGTAAGGGCGAAGATCCCATTAACGGGATCGATATGACAACAGCCAGTGAAAGTGCAGGGCGCCAAATTCAAAACTACAGAAATCTCATAATTAAAATTCCTCAAACATACAAGTATTTCACACCATTTTAAAGATACACTTCTTGTTAATCCCACCACAGTGTCCGATTTTAAATAGTCTTTACAGCGAAAGCACCACAAATGATTATGTTAGGTGAGTGCCTATTCACAGAAAAACATAGCCATTTTTCCAGCCAAGGAGAGGAGTCACAAAAAGCAGAAATAGAGATAAATTAATTACAAAACTTTGATGATCTTCATCAGATGACACTCATAGGACTTCATGTTACACAATACATGTATGTTTTGTTTGATAAAGTTCATATTTATATAAAAAATCTCAGTATACATTGGCGCGTTATGTTCAGTAGTTCCAAAACATCCGGTGATTTTGCAGAGATCCACATCAATTTACAGAAATACTCATCATAAATGTTGATGAAAATACAAGTATTATACATGGAACTTTAGATAAACTTCTCCTTAATGCAACCACTGTGTCAGATTGGGCGCTCAGAGCCCAAAACAACCATAAAGATATCCGCCATGTTGTGTAGTCAACAGAAATCAGAAATAGCATTATAAGTATTCACTTACCTTTGATGATCTTCATCAGAATGCACTCCCAGGAATCCCAGTTCCACAATAAATGTTCGATTTGTTCGATAAAGTTCATCATTTATGTCCTTTTGTTAGTGCGTTCAGTTCACAAATCAAAATTCATGACGTGCGTTCACTAGGAGCAGACGACAAGTCAAAAAGTTCCGTTACAGTCCGTAGAAACATGTCAAACGATGTGTAGAATCAATCTTTAGGATGTTTTTAACATAAATCTTCAATAATGTTCCAACCGGAGAATTCCTTTGTCTTTAGAAATGCAATGGAACAGAGCTCGCTCTCACGTGAACGAGCGTCACGAGCTAATGGCACTCTGCCAGACACCTGGCTCAAGCAGCCCTTATGAGCCCCCACCTCACAGTAGAAGCATCAAATAATGTTCTATAGACTGTTGACATCTAGTGGAAGCCTTAGGAAGTGCAATATGACCAATATCCCACTGTGTATTCGATAGACCAAGAGTGAAAACATACAAACCTCAGATTTCCCACTTCCTGGTTGGATTTTTTCTCAGGTTTTTGCCTGTCATATGAGTTCTGTTATACTCACAGACATCATTCAAACAGTTTTAGAAACTTCAGAGTGTTTTATATCCAAATCTACTAATACTATGCATATCTTAGCTGCTGGGACTGAGTAGCAGGCAGTTTACTCTGGGCACCTCTGGGCACCTTATTCACCCAAGCTACTCAATACTGCCCCCAGCCATAAGAAGTTTAACTGTCTTGCCTAGTTAAATAAAGGTTAAATAAAAAAAAATATAAAAAATACCTCGTCACAACACAACTGATTGCCTCAAACGCATTATGAAGGAAAGAAATTCCACAAATTAACTTTTAACAAGACATACTGTACCTGTTACTTTAAATGCATTCCAGGTGAGTACCTCATGAAGCTCATTGAGAGAGTGCCAAGAATGTGACAATCTGTCATCAAGGGGAAGGGTGGCTACTTTGAAGAATCTCAAATGTAAAATATATTTTGATTTGTTTAACTTTTTTGGATACTACATTATTCCATTTGTGTTATTTCATAGTTTTGATGTCTTCACTATTATTCTACAATGTAGAAATTAGTCAAAATAAAGAAAAACTTTACTGTATATATACTTTATATGTCCAAAAATTGATGTAGCAACTACAGATTGCCCCTTTAAGTCTATCAAAAGTGTGCGAGTTTGAGCAGGTGTCCATTAGGTCTATGGATTTGTTTTTAATCAGCATGAATTAGATGGAGCAATAAAAGCCCCGTAGTCTGGGATCCGCATTGTTGCAAGAGCGCATTTTTCACTGGCTGTCCACTGGTTTCAAAAACAATGATTGATACATTTGTTGAATTCATCTATTATTGGGTTTAAATACACATTTCGATTTGTGAACAACCGTCCACAACAACCACAATCCCCTAAAGGGCAATAGCATCGCAGCAGTGTGATTCACAGTAATGTTCTATGTGGATATATATATATATGTTTTAACCTTTATTTACCTAGCCAATTCAGTTAAGAACAAATTCTTATTTTCAATGATGGCCTAGGAACAGTGGGTTAACAGCCTTGTTCAGGGGCAGAACGACAGATTTGTACCTTGTCAGCTCAGGGATTTGAACTTGCAACCTTTCGGTTACCAGCCCAATGCTCTTACCACTAGGCTACCCTGCCACCGCACGATATCAATAATAAGTGATGTCCATATCACCGTAGACTACACCACTGCTGTCATCCTCACCTCCAAGCGTTTATTCAAGTAGGATAATCTGTGGACGCCGACAGCAGTCGTACCATTGGAAGACATAGCTTGGACTGTAGCCTACAAAAGCCTATTCCTGCACTTTTCCCGCAATCCATCAAACACATTTGGTGTGTCATCATGGTGGTCTCTGATTTGTGATCAGACTCACTCAGGTGGAACAAATGTAAACTTCTTTCTTCAATGCTGATTTGAATGTCAAAGAAGTGTCAAAGATTTTTTTCGCAAACATTCTTTCTGAAATTAGAAGTAATCCTAGAAGTAATCCTCTAGTTTTTCAAAAGTAACCCGATTACAATATTTGAGGTGAAGTGCCTTGCTCAAGTGCACAATGGCAAGCTCCTGGGAGCTTTCCAGTTGCCAGCTCACTTCCCAACATATTTTTTCCATCACACCAGAGTTTTGAACTGACAACCCTCTCTAACCATTAGGCTACCTGCCGCTACCTGCCTACCTGCCTCCCAAAGTGGACAGGGGACTGAGTGGGCTTGGGTCTGAGGGGACAGGGGACTGAGTGGGCTGAGGTCTGAGAAGACATGGAACAGGGGACTGGGTGGGCTGGGGTCTGAGAGGACATGGGACAGGGGACTGAGTGGGCTGAGGTCTGAGAAGACATGGAACAGGGGACTGGGTGAGCTGGGGTCTGAGAAGACATGGAACAGGGGACTGGGTGGGCTGGGGTCTGAGAGTACAGGGGACTGGGTGGGCTGGGGTCTGAGAGGACATGGGACAGGGGGCTGAGTGGGCTGAGGTCTGAGAAGACATGGAACAGGGGACTGGGTGGGCTGGGGTCTGAGAAGACATGGAACAGGGGATTGGGTGGGCTGGGGTCTGAGAGGACATGGGACAGGGTACTGGGTGAGCTGGAGTCTGAGAGGACATGGGACTGGTGGGCTGGGGTCTGAGAGTACAGGGGACTGGGTGGGTGGGCTGGGGTCTGAGAGGACATGGGACAGGGGACTGGGTGGGCTGAGGTCTGAGAGGACATGGGACAGGGGACCGAGTGGGCTGGGGTCTGAGAGGACATGGGACAGGGGACTGGGTGGGCTGGGGTCTGAGAGGACATGGGACTGGGGACTGGGTGGGCTGAGGTTTGAGAGGACATGGGACAGGGGACTGAGTGGGCTGGGGTCTGAGAAGACATGGGACAGGGGACTGGGTGGGCTGGGGTCTGAGAGGACAGGGGACTGGGTGGGCTGGGGTCTGAGAGGACATGGAACAGGGGACTAGGTGGGCTGGGGTCTGAGAGGACAGGGGACTGGGGACTGGGTGGGCTGAGGTCTGAGAGGACATGGAACAGGGGACTGGGTGTGCTGGGGTCTGAGAGGACAGGGGACTGGGTGGGCTGGGGTCTGAGAGGACAGGGCACTGAGTGGGCTGGGGTCTGAGAGGACAGGGGACTGGATGGGCTGGGGTCTGAGAGTACAGGGGACTGGGTGGGCTGGGGTCTGAGAGGACATGGCACAGGGGACCGGTGGGCTGGAGTCTGAGAGGACATGGGACTGGTGGGCTGGGGTCTGAGAGTACAGGGGACTGGGTGGGCTGGGGTCTGAGAGGACATTGCACAGGGGACTGGGTGGGCTGCTGTCTGAGAGGACAGGGGACCGAGTGGGCTGGGGTCTGAGAGGACAGTGCTGTGTAAAGATGGTGCCAACCCCCTCCTGTTAAACAAACTTTCTCCAGTCTTAGTAGTATTTGTTATGAGCAGTATAGATTTCCAACACAAAGATTTGAAATGCATCACATTACTGGATGAAGTAAGTTGTCTATTGGGAAAACTCCTTTAGTTCTGTAGTGCCTGAGGTCCTCACTCTGTCAGGCGTTTTCTTGTTCCTGTCCTTACCTCAGACTGAACCCTGACACAATCCCCTCACTTCCTGTGTGGGAGTCCGAGACTACAGTATAGGATCACACGCACACACATGCACGCAAGGACACACACACGCACGCACGCACGCACGCACGCACGCACGCACGCACGCACGCACGCACGCACACGCACACGCACACACACACACACACACACACACACACACACACACACACACACACACACACACACACACACACACACACACACACACAGAAACAGACACAGAAACAGACACAGACACAGACAAATCCTCAGTGCTAGGGATTATTTAATCCAGCCATATGTTGTAGTATAGGGCCTCAGTGAACAGTGACACTATTATCAATGGACTGAGTGGCCTGATGAAAACGTCTGCAGAGGATCAACATTTAAAGGGGCACTCTGCCATTGCTACATATATCTTTTTTTACTTTTAAATCCATAACATATAGCCATTGGTTCTTGAAGAAAAGAACTTAGAAATTCCTCCTGAGCTTTGTTACATTGTCTTACCTCATCAGAACCCAAAATAGAAGCTTGTTTTAGTTCTTTCTCACTGGGCACAGATGTCAATTCAACGTTGATTCAACGTTGGTTCAACGTAATTTTGTTGACATGATGTGGAAACAACATTGAATCAACCAGTGTGTGCCGAGTGGGTTATTTGTAAACAATGTCATTGTAATTAAACCCTGTATAGCCTCATAACATTATTAAAACTATACGAGATCATGGTGCCTTGTGAGGATCCGCCGATGAGTGGCTAATCTGCCCTTGCCATCCGTACTACTGGCCAACGCACTGGAAAATAAATTGGACGAGCTAAATGCACGTATATCCTACCTACGGGACATTAAAAACTGTAATATCTTATGTTTCATGGTAAGATAAGGGGTGACGGTCTATGCATATTTGTAAACAACAGCTGGTGCACGGTATCTAAGGAAGTCTCGAGGTTTTGCTTGCCTGAGGTAGAGTATCTCATGATAAGCTGTAGACCACACTATCTACCTAGAGAGTTTTCATCTGTATTTTTCGTAGCTGTCTACATACCACTCACAGACCAATGATGGCACTAAGACAGCACTCAATGAACTGTATAGGGCCAAAAGCAAACAGGAAAACGCTCATCCAGAGGCGGCACTCCTAGTGGCCGGGGACTTTAATGCAGGGAAACTTAAATCTGTTTTACCTCATTTCTGTCAGCATGTTAAATGTACAACCAGAGGTTAAAAAAACCTCTAGACCACCTTTACTCCACACACAGAGTACAAGCAAAAATTCAAGCAGGAAGCAACAGTGACTCAGTCAATTAAAAAAGTGGTCAGATGAAGCAGATGCTAAGCTACAGGACTGTTTTGCTAGCACAGACTGGAATATGTTCTGGGATTCTTCAGATGGCTTTGAGGAGTACACCACATCATTCACTGGCTGCATAAATAAGTGCTTCGATGACGTCATCCCCACAGTGACTGCACGTACATACCCCAACCAGAAGCCATGGATTACAGGCAACATCCATACTGAGCTAAAGGGTAGAGCTGCCGCTTTCAAGGAGCGGGACTCAAACCTGGAACCTAAAACCAGGTCTCAAGCATGGATTACACTTGAGGCCCATGCGATTTCCACAGAGTTGGGTATGGCTGCCTTTTCCTGTTACGCTCCTTGCCTATGGAATAGCCTGCAGACTAAACTTAAACTTGAGACTCTTGTCCCCCTCTATTTACTGGAGCATTTTTACTGGACTTCCTGACCGGCCGCACCCAGGTGGTGAAGGTAGGCAACAACACATCAGCCAAGCTGATCCTCAACACGGGGGCCGCTCAGGGGTACATGCTCAGTCCCCTTCTGTACTCCCTGTTCACTGATGACTGCACGGCCAGGCATGACTCCAACACCATCATTCAGTTTGCCGATGACACAACAGTGGTAGGCCTGATCACCAACAACGATGAGACAGCATACAGGGAGGAGGTCAGAGACCTGGCAATGTGGTGCCAGGTCAACAACCTCTCCCTCAATGTGATCAAGACTACGGAGATGAATGTGGACTACAGGAAAAGGAGGACCGAGCACACACCCATTCTCATCGACGGGGCTGTGGTGGAGCAGGTTGAGAGCTTCAAGTTCCATGGTGTCCACATCACCAACAAATGAACATGGTCCAAGCACACCAAGACAGTCGTGAAGATGGCACGACAAAACCTTTTCCTCCTCAGGAGACTGAAAAGATTTGGCACGGGTCCTCAGATCCTCAAAAGGTTCTACAGCGGCACCATCGAGAGCATCCTGACTGGTTGCATCACTGCCTGGTATGGCAACTGTTCGGCCTCCGACCGCAAGACACTACAGAGGGTAATGCGTACGGCCCAGTACATCACCGGGGCCAAGCTTCCTGCCATCCAGGACCTCTATACCAGGCGGTGTCAGAGGAATTGTCAAAGACTCCAGCCACCGTAGTCATAGACTCTTCTCTCTGCTATCGCACGGCAAGCGGTACCGGAGCAACAAGTCTAGGTCCAAGAGGCTTTTAAACAGCTTCTACCCCCAAGCCATAAGACTCCTGAACATCTAATCAAATGGCGACCCAGACTACTTGCATTGCCCCCCCCTCCTTTTACGCTGCTGCTACTCTCTGTTATTATCTATGCATAAGTCACTTTATTAACTCTACCCACATGTATATATTACCTCAATTACCTCGACTAACCGGTGCCCCCGCACATGGACTCTGTACCGGTACCCCCTGTATATAGCCTCGCTATTGTTATTTTACTGCTGCTCACTAATTATTTGTAACTTTTTTATTTATTTTTTAATTAGGTATTTTTCTTAAAACTACATTGTTAGTTTAGGGCTTGTGAGTAAGCATTTCATTGTAAGGTTTACACCTGTTGTATTCGGCGCATGTGACAAATACAATTTGATTTGATGAACAGAGGTATTAGCATGATGTTGCTGTTAGCATTCTGTTGCTATTGGCATGCTAGTTGTATTCACATTCAGTTGCTATTAGAATGCTGTTGCTATTAAAATGCTGTTCCTATTGGCGTTCTAGTGGTATTAGCATGCTGTTGCTATTGCTATGCTAGTGGTATTAGCATGCTGTTGCTATTAGCATGTTGATGCTATCAGCTGTTCAATCAATTTCAATCAATTTTATTTTATATAGCCCTTCGTACATCAGCTAATATCTCGAAGTGCTGTACAGAAACCCAGCCTAAAACCCCAAACAGCTAGTAATGCAGGTGTAGAAGCACGGTGGCTAGGAAAAACTCCCTAGAAAGGCCAAAACCTAGGAAGAAACCTAGAGAGGAACCAGGCTATGAGGGGTGGCCAGTCCTCTTCTGGCTGTGCCGGGTGGAGATTATAACAAAACTATGCCAAGATGTTCAAAAATGTTCATAAGTGACAAGCATGGTCAAATAATAATCATGAATAATTTTCAGTTGGCTTTTCATAGCTGATCATTAAGAGTTGAAAAACAACAGGTCTGGGACAGGTGGCGGTTCCATAACCGCAGGCAGAACAGCTGAAACTGGAATAGCAGCAAGGCCAGGCGGACTGGGGACAGCAAGGAGTCACCACGGGCGGCAGTCCCGACGCATGGTCCTAGGGCCCAGGTCCTCCGAGAGAAAGAAAGAGAGAAGGAGAAAATTAGAGAGAGCCAAGATTTTCAAAATGTTCATAAATGACAAGCATGGTCAAATAATAATCAGGAATAAATCTCAGTTGGCTTTTCATAGCCGATCATTAAGAGTTGAAAACAGCAGGTCTGGGACAGGTAGGGGTTCCATAACCGCAGGCAGAACAGTTGAAACTGGAATAGCAGCAAGGCCAGGCGGACTGGGGACAGCAAGGAGTCACCACGGCCGGTAGTCCCGACGTATGGTCCTAGTGCTCAGGTCCTCCGAGAGAAAGAAAGAGAGAAGGAGAAAATTAGAGAGAGCCAAGATTTTCAAAATGTTCATAAATGACAAGCATGGTCAAATAATAATCAGGAATAAATCTCAGTTGGCTTTTCATAGCCGATCATTAAGAGTTGAAAACAGCAGGTCTGGGACAGGTAGGGGTTCCGTAACCGCAGGCAGAACAGTTGAAACTGGAATAGCAGCAAGGCCAGGCGGACTGGGGACAGCAAGGTGTCATCTTGCCCGGTAATCCTGACGTATGGTCCTAGGGCTCAGGTTCTCAGAGAGAAAGAGAGAACGAGAGAATTAGAGAGAGCATACTTAAATTCACACAGGACACTGGATAAGACAGGAGAAGTACTCCAGGTATAACCAACTGACCCTAGCCCCCCGACACATAAACTACTGCAGCATAAATACTGGAGGCTGAGACAGGAGCGGTCAGGAGACACTGTGGCCCCATCCGAAGAAACCCCCGGACAGGGCCAAACAGGAAGGATATAACCCCACCCACTTTGCCAAAGCACAGCCCCCGCACCACTAGAGGGATATCCTCAACCACCAACTTACAATCCTGAGACAAGGCCGAGTATAGCCCACAAAGATCTCCACCACAGCACAAACCAAGGGGGGGCGCCAACCCAGACAGGAAGATAACGTCAGTAACTCAACCCACTCAAGTGACGCACCCCTCCTAGGGACGGCATGAAAGAGCACCAGCAAGCCAGTGACTCAGCCCCTGTAACAGGGTTAGAGGCAGAGAATCCCAGTGGAGAGAGGGGAACCGGCCTGGCAGAGACAGCAAGGGCGGTTCGTTGCTCCAGAGCCTTTCCGTTCACCTTCACACTCCTGGGCCAGACTACACTCAATCATATGACCTACTGAAGAGATAAGTCTTCAGTAAAGACTTAAAGGTTGAGACCGAGTCTGCGTCTCTCACATGGGTAGGCAGACTGTTCCATAAAAATGGAGATCTATAGGAGAAAGCCCTGCCTCCCGCTGTTTGCTTAGAAATTCTAGGGACAATTAGGAGGCCTGCGTCTTGTGACCGTAGCGTACGTATTGGTATGTACGGCAGGACCAACTCGGAAAGATAGGTAGGAGCAAGCCCATGTAACGCTTTATAGGTTAACAGTAAAACCTTGAAATCAGCCCTTGCCTTAACAGGAAGCCAGTGTAGGGAAGCTAGCACTGGAGTAATATGATCAAATTTCTTGGTTCTAGTCAGGATTCTAGCAGCCGTATTTAGCACTAACTGAAGTTTATTTAGTGCTTTATCCGGGTAGCCGGAAAGTAGAGCATTGCAGTAGTCTAACCTAGAAGTAACAAATGCATGGATTAATTTTTCTGCATCATTTTTGGACAGAAAATTTCTGATTTTTGCAATGTTACGTAGATGGAAAAAAGCTGTCCTTGAAATAGTCTTGATATGTTCGTCAAAAGAGAGATCAGGGTCAAGAGTAACGCCGAGGTCCTTCACAGTTTTATTTGAGACGACTTTACAACCATCAAGATGAATTGTCAGATTTAACAGAAGATCTCTTTGTTTCTTGGGACCTAGAACAAGCATCTCTGTTTTGTCCGAGTTTAAAAGTAGAAAGTTTTCAGCCATCCACTTCCTTATGTCTGAAACACAGGCTTCTAGCGAGGGCAATTTTGGGGCTTCACCATGTTTCATTGAAATGTACAGCTGTGTGTCATCCGCATAGCAGTGAAAGTTAACATTATGTTTTCGAATAACATCTCCAAGAGGTAAAATATATAGTGAAAACAATAGTGGTCCTAAAACGGAACCTTGAGGAACACCGAAATGTACAGTTGATTTGTCAGAGGACAGACCATTCACAGAGACAAACTGATATCTTTCCGACAGGTAAGATCTAAACCAGGCCAGAACTTGTCCGTGTAGACCAATTTGGGTTTCCAGTCTCTCCAAAAGAATGTGGTGATCGATGGTGTCAAAGGCAGCACTAAGGTCTAGTAGCACGAGGACAGATGCAGAGCCTCGGTCTGACGCCATTAAAAGGTCATTTACCACCTTCACAAGTGCAGTCTCAGTGCTATGATGGGGTCTAAAACCAGACTGAAGCATTTCGTACACATTGTTTGTCTTCAGAAAGGCAGTGAGTTGCTGCGCAACAGCTTTTTCTAAAATTTTTGAGAGGAATGGAAGATTCGATATAGGCCGATAGTTTTTTATATTTTCCGGGTCAAGGTTTGGCTTTTTCAAGAGAGGCTTTATCACTGCCACTTTTAGTGAGTTTGGTACACATCCAGTGGATAGAGAGCTGTTTATTATGTTCAACATAGGAGGGCCAAGCACAGGAAGCAGCTCCTTCAGCAGTTTAGTAGGAATAGGATCCAGTATGCAGCTTGAAGGTTTAGAGGCCATGATTATTTTCATCATTGTGTCAAGAGATATAGTACTAAAACACTTAAGTGTCTCTCCCGATCCCAGGCCCTCGCAGAGCTGTGCAGATCCAGGACAGCTAAGCCCTGGAGGAATACGCAGATTCAAAGAGGAGTCCGTAATTTGCTTTCTAATGGTCATGATCTTTTCCTCAAAGAAGTTCATGAATTTATTACTGCTGAAGTGAAAGCCATCCTCTCTTGGGGAATGCTGCTTTTTAGTTAGCTTTGCAACAGTATCAAAAAGAAATTTTGGATTGTTCTTATTTTCCTCGATTAAGTTGGAAAAGTAGGATGATCGAGCAGCAGTGAGGGCTCTTCGGTACTGCACGGTACTGTCTTTCCAAGCTAGTCGGAAGACTTCCAGTTTGGTGTGGCGCCATTTCCGTTCCAATTTCCTGGAAGCTTGCTTCAAAGCTCGGGTATTTTCTGTATACCAGGGAGCTAGTTTCTTATGACAAATGTTTTTCGTTTTTAGGGGTGCAACTGCATCTAGGGTATTGCGCAAGGTTAAATTGAGTTCCTCAGTTAAGTGGTTAACTGATTTTTGTCCTCTGATGTCCTTGGGTAGGCAGAAGGAGTCTGGAAGGGCATCAAGGAATTTTTGTGTTGTCTGAGAATTTATAGCACGACTTTTGATGCTTCTTGGTTGCGGTCTGAGCAGATTATTTGTTGCGATTGCAAACGTAATAAAATGGTGGTCCGATAGTCCAGGATTATGTGGAAAAACATTAAGATCTACAACATTTATTCCATGGGACAAAACTAGGTCCAGAGTATGACTGTGGCAGTGAGTAGGTCCAGAGACATGTTGGACAAAACCCACTGAGTCGATGATGGCTCCGAAAGACTTTTGGAGTGGGTCTGTGGACTTCTCCATGTGAATATTAAAATCACCAAAAATTAGAATATGATCTGCTATGACTACAAGGTCTGATAGGAATTCAGGAAACTCAGAGAGGAATGCTGTATATGGCCCAGGAGGCCTGTAAACAGTAGCTATAAAAAGTGATTGAGTAGGCTGCATAGATTTCATGACTAGAAGCTCAAAAGACGAAAACGCCATTTTTTTTTTTGTAAATTGAAATTTGCTATCGTAAATGTTAGCAACACCTCCGCCTTTGCGGGATGCACGGGGGATATGGTCACTAGTGTAACCAGGAGGTGAGGCCTCATTTAACACAGTAAATTCATCAGGCTTAAGCCATGTTTCAGTCAGGCCAATCACATCAAGATTATGATCAGTGATTAGTTCATTGACTATGACTGCCTTTGAAGTGAGGGATCTAACATTAAGTAACCCTATTTTGAGATGTGAGGTATCACGATCTCTTTCAATAATGGCAGGAATGGAGGAGGTCTTTATCCTAATAAGATTGCTAAGGCGAACACCGCCATGTTTAGTTTTGCCCAACCTAGGTCGAGGCACAGACACAGTCTCAATGGGTATGGCTGAGCTGACTACACTGACTGTGCTATTGGCAGACTCCACTAAGCTAGCAGGTTGGCTAACAGCCTGCTGCCTGGCCTGCACCCTATTTCATTGTGGGGCTAGAGGAGTTAGAGCCCTATCTATGTTGGTAGATAAGATGAGAGCACCCCTCCAGCTAGGATGGAGTCCGTCACTCCTCAGCAGGTCAGGCTTGGTCCTGTTTGTGGGTGAGTCCCAGAAAGAGGGCCAATTATCTACAAATTCTATCTTTTGGGAGGGGCAGAAAACAGTTTTCAACCAGCGATTGAGTGCTGAGACTCTGCTGTAGAGCTCGTCACTCCCCCTAACTGGGAGGGGGCCAGAGACAATTACTCGATGCCGACACATCTTTCTAGCTGATTTACACGCTGAAGCTATGTTGCACTTGGTGACCTCTGACTGTTTCATTCTAACATCGTTGGTGCCGACGTGGATAACAATATCTCTATACTCTCTACACTCGCCAGATTTAGCTTTAGCCAGCACCATCTTTAGATTAGCCTTAACGTCGGTAGCCCTGCCCCCTGGTAAACAGTGTATGATCGCTGGGTGATTCGTTTTAAGTCTAATACTGCGGGTAATGGAGTCGCCAATGACTAGGGTTTTCAATTTGTCAGAGCTAATGGTGGGAGCCTTCGGCGTCTCAGACCCCGTAACGGGAGGAGTAGAGACAAGAGAAGACTCAGACTCAGACTCCGACTCGCTACATAATGGGGAGAACCGGTTGAAAGTTTCTGTCGGCTGAATGAGCGACACCGGTTGAGCATTCCAACAGCATTTCCCTCCAGAAGCCATGAGAAAGTTGTCCGGCTGCGGGGACTGTGCGGGGGGGTTTATACTAACGTTACTATCTGTACTTACTGGTGGCACAGACGCTGTTTCTTCCTTTCCTACACTGAAATTACCCTTGCCTAACGATTGCGTCTGAAGCTGGGCTTGTAGCACAGCTATTCTCGCCGTAAGGCGATCGTTCTCCTGTATATTATGAGTACAGCGACTGCAATTAGAAGACATCATGTTAATGTTACTACTTAGCTTCGGCTGTTGAAGGTGTTGACGAACCATGTCCAGATAAAGCGTCCGGAGTGAAAAAGTTGAATGAGGGAAAAAAGTTGCGATGGAAAAACTAAAAATATAAACGGTAATTAAAAAACAAAAACAAAACAAAAAAACGTAAAGTTGTCAGCTAGCAAAGTAAAGTAAAGTTGGCAGCAAAACGCACAGCAACACGTCTGCAGATTCAACAGGAAGTGATGATGCAATGATGGTGACCACTCTGCTCTTGGTATTAGCATGCTGTTGCTTGTTATTAGCATGCTGCTGGTATTAGCATGCTGTTGGTATTAGCATACTGTTGGTATTAACATGCTGGTGGTGAGTTCTCAGCCCTCCACATTGGCCCCTGCTGTCCGAGCAGCTCTCTTACTCGTGTAAATGTTGATGTGTTACTGGGGTAACTGGTGATGTGCCTCTATGGTTATTTAGTGAGTAAAACACAGGGAGCTCACTTCATTTAGGGCCTGGTGGGGAAAACCCAAAAGAAACTAAAGGAAAACCCAAAAGAACAGGAAGCACACAACAAAGCTGCTCTGGCAGTGTGCAAATCTCCCTTTCTAGTTCCCCCTCTCTCTTTATTTCTTTCAATTCTCATCTGTCACTCTCACTCTCTCTCTCTCTCTCTCTCTCTCTCTCTCTCTCTCTCTCTCTCTCTCTCTCTCTCTCTCTCTCTGTCTCTCTCTGTCTCTCTCTCTCTCTCTCTCTCTCTCTCTCTCTCTCTCTCTCTCTCTCTCTCTCTCTCTCTCTTTCTTATTCGATTTTTAAAGCCCCCCTCCTTCTTTCTTACTCTCCCTATATATCACTCTCATTCTCTCTTTCTAGCTCTTTCTTTGCTCTCTTTCTCTCTTCAATCCATTTCTCTCTTCTCTCCCTCTTCTCTCTCTTTCTGTTTCCCTTGGTCTCTTCTCTTGCTCGCTCCTTTCCTCTCTTCTCCTCTCCTCACCTCTCCTCATCTCACCACCCCCTGAAGTTGCTACATGTTGTTGTCTGGATCAGACTGGTCTTGGTTGTGGTCCATGTCAGCAGTTCATTGCAGATATGCATGCTTTAATTTAACCCAAAGTCTACAGGACAGTGTCTTGATACAGTCTGTAGTGTGGGACAGTGTCTTGATACAGTCTGTAGTGTGGGACAGTGTCTTGATACAGTCTGTAGTGTGGGACAGTGTCTTGATACAGTCTGTAGTGTGTGTGTTACTATGTCAGGTGTTATTTGGGTCATTGTTGGTGGTGTAGTACTCTGTCATGTTCTTAAAATTATGTATTGATATACTGTATCTGTAGGTGCTATAGCTCAGGAGTAATCAATCTTGAATAAAAAAGACCAACAAAGAAATGTATCAGGTCTCTATCCACACTGGAGGGTTGTCAGTGAGTGAATTTGAATAAAACAGAAGGCATTGTGATTGATCTGGAGAATACGTGCTATTGTGTTGTGTGGTGGGGTAGTGATGTGGTGTGGAGGGGTGTTGATGTGGAGAATATGTGCTATTGTGTTCTGTGGCTGCTGGGTATTGCCTTTTGTTTTCGAGTCTCTGACTGACTGACAGGTCTCTAGGACGAGGTCTAACAGCACTGAATATGTCTCTAGGACGAGGTCTAACAGCACTGAATATGTCTCTAGGACGAGGTCTAACAGCACTGAATATGTCTCTAGGACGAGGTCTAACAGCACTGAACATGTCTCCAAGACGAGGTCTAACAGCACTGAATATGTCTCTAGGACGAGGTCAAACAGCACTGAATATGTCTCTAGGACAAGGTCAAACAGCACTGAACATGTCTCCAGGACGAGGTCTAACAGCATTGAATATGTCTCCAGGACGAGGTCTAACAGCACTGAATATGTCTCTAGGACGAGGTCTAACAGCACTGAATATGTCTCTAGGACGAGGTCTAACAGCACTGAATATGTCTCTAGGACGAGGTCTAACAGCACTGAATATGTCTCTAGGACAAGGTCTAACAGCACTGAATATGTCTCTAGGACGAGGTCTAACAGCACTGAATATGTCTCTAGGACGAGGTCTAACAGCACTGAATATGTCTCTAGGACGAGGTCTAACAGCACTGAATATGTCTCTAGGACGAGGTCTAACAGCACTGAATATGTCTCTAGGACGAGGTCTAACAGCACTGAATATGTCTCTAGGACGAGGTCTAACAGCACTGAATATGTCTCTAGGACGAGGTCTAACAGCACTGAATATGTCTCTAGGACGAGGTCTAACAGCATTGAATATGTCTCCAGGACGAGGTCTAACAGCACTGAATATGTCTCTAGGACGAGGTCTAACAGCACTGAATATGTCTCTAGGACGAGGTCTAACAGCACTGAATATGTCTCTAGGACGAGGTCTAACAGCATTGAATATGTCTCCAGGACGAGGTCTAACAGCATAGAATATGTCTCTAGGACGAGGTCTAACAGCACTGAATATGTCTCTAGGACGAGGTCTAACAGCACTGAATATGTCTCTAGGACGAGGTCTAACAGCATTGAATATGTCTCCAGGACGAGGTCTAACAGCATTGAATATGTCTCCAGGACGAGGTCTAACAGCACTGAATATGTCTCTAGGACGAGGTCTAACAGCATTGAATATGTCTCTAGGACGAGGTCTAACAGCACTGAATATGTCTCTAGGACGAGGTCTAACAGCACTGAATATGTCTCTAGGACGAGGTCTAACAGCATTGAATATGTCTCCAGGACGAGGTCTAACAGCATAGAATATGTCTCTAGGACGAGGTCTAACAGCACTGAATATGTCTCTAGGACGAGGTCTAACAGCACTGAATATGTCTCTAGGACGAGGTCTAACAGCATAGAATATGTCTCTAGGACGAGGTCTAACAGCACTGAATATGTCTCTAGGACGAGGTCTAACAGCACTGAATATGTCTCTAGGACGAGGTCTAACAGCACTGAATATGTCTCTAGGACGAGGTCTAACAGCACTGAATATGTCTCTAGGACGAGGTCTAACAGCACTGAATATGTCTCTAGGACGAGGTCTAACAGCACTGAATATGTCTCTAGGACGAGGTCTAACAGCACTGAATATGTCTCTAGGACGAGGTCTAACAGCACTGAATATGTCTCTAGGACGAGGTCTAACAGCACTGAATATGTCTCTAGGACGAGGTCTAACAGCACTGAATATGTCTCTAGGACGAGGTCTAACAGCACTGAATATGTCTCTAGGACGAGGTCTAACAGCACTGAATATGTCTCTAGGACGAGGTCTAACAGCACTGAATATGTCTCTAGGACGAGGTCTAACAGCACTGAATATGTCTCTAGGACGAGGTCTAACAGCACTGAATATGTCTCTAGGACGAGGTCTAACAGCACTGAATATGTCTCTAGGACGAGGTCTAACAGCACTGAATATGTCTCTAGGACGAGGTCTAACAGCACTGAATATGTCTCTAGGACGAGGTCTAACAGCACTGAATATGTCTCTAGGACGAGGTCTAACAGCACTGAATATGTCTCTAGGACGAGGTCTAACAGCACTGAATATGTCTCTAGGACGAGGTCTAACAGCACTGAATATGTCTCTAGGACGAGGTCTAACAGCATAGAATATGTCTCTAGGACGAGGTCTAACAGCACTGAATATGTCTCTAGGACAAGGTCTAACAGCACTGAATATGTCTCTAGGACGAGGTCTAACAGCACTGAATATGTCTCTAGGACGAGGTCTAACAGCACTGAATATGTCTCTAGGACGAGGTCTAACAGCACTGAATATGTCTCTAGGACGAGGTCTAACAGCACTGAATATGTCTCTAGGACGAGGTCTAACAGCACTGAATATGTCTCTAGGACGAGGTCTAACAGCACAGTTCTCGTGATTGAAGCAATCTTGAAGCGTGGAATCAGATTGGTCGGACCAGTATTGAACAGACCTGACAGGCATTTCCTGTTTTAGTTTATGTCTATAGGATTGGAGCAACAAAATGGAGTCGTGGTCAGATTTGCCAAAAGAAGGGCGGGGGAGGGCTTTGTATGCGTCGCGGAAGTTAGAGTAACAATGATCCAGGGTTTTACCAGCCCGGGTCGCGCATTTGATATGCTGATAAAATTTAGGGAGCCTTGTTTTCAGATTAGCCTTGTTAAAATCCCCAGCTACAATAAATACAGCCTCAGGATATGTGGTTTCCAGTTTACACTGAATATGTCTCCTGGACGAGGTCTCACATGGAGCTCATGTAGAGGTTATTTACAGACACTAGTCTGGTTAAAAGCTGTGACCTCTCCCTTAGACGTTACCAAAAGGTTTCCCCTTCACATAAGTAAGAGGGAGGTAGGACCAGAAACTGAATGGTTGCTGGTTCAAATCCCAGAGCCGACTAAATTAACAATCTGTTGATGTGCCCTTGAGCAAGGCACTTAACCCTAATTACACCTGTAAATTGCTCTAGTTAAGACCGTCTGCTAAATTACTAAAATGTAAAATAGATAGGTAGGGTTACAGTACAGCACAACCTTAAAGGGATAGTTTTGGATTTTGGCACTTGCAGTCAGACCTCCAGAGGTTAGGTTGTTAACATGGTCAGACTGCTCACATTCCTTATAGAATAGTTATACTTCTCCAGAGTCAGATGAACTCGTGGATACCATATTTATGTCTCTGCGTCCTGTATGAAGTAAGTTAGAGGTAGTTTCGCGAGTCAATGCTAACTAGTCTACAGAAACATCCAGTCATTGCGCTAATACTAGTTAGCATAGCAACTTCCTTTAAACGGCACGCAGAGACATAAAAGGTCCTCAAAAAGATCCACAAGTTCGTCTGACTCTGGGGAAGTAGATATTACCAGAATCCAGAACTATGCCTTTAAGGAATGTGAGCAGCCTGACCGTGTTAATACCTCTGGAGATCTGATTGCAAGTGGAGACAAACATTGAAACGTCACTGCTACCTGTTATTTCTTCACGGCCAAAATATTTGATTTGACAGCTGGAGGCCAACTTCTATGTCTGGCCTAGACAACACCGTCTGAGCATGTTCCTGTATAACCTGCATTTAGGAAGGGTTGGTATTTATTTACATGCTCCCTTGGTGGAAAGGTGACCAAATCTCCAACCTGGTAGAATGCAATTTTGTCAATCCAAACACTGGAATTTCATGCCTGGTGTGCCAATGCAAATGCCCTCGTGTGCCAGCCTTGGTACCCGTGCCCAACATTGCTGATGCCAGTCATAACCCACCGTCTAACCCTAACCCATTGTTAATCATAACCTATTGTTAACCCTAACCCATTGGTAACCCTAACCCATTGTTAACCCTAACCCATTGGTAACCCTAACCCATTATTAACCCTAACCCATTGGTAACCCTAACCCATTGTTAACCCTAACCCATTGGTAACCCTAACCCATTGGTAACCCTAAACCATTGTCTTTCTCTTCCATCCAGGTCACCACACCATCTACATCGGAGTGCAGATGCCCAAGAGCTACCGGCGTCGGAGACGTCAACGCCGGAGAGGCAGCCACAAGGACAGGAAGGATCATCTGACGGAGAACGCCTCTGACAGGTCCGACACAGAAAACAACGATGAGGCCAGCAACAGCATCCTCAAACCGCTCAGTAAGTGCTGCTAAAATACACGTCAGGACAGATTACCGGCTTCGGCCATCTCCCTGGCAGCAGAGATTACCGGCCGAAACGTCTCTCAGGGCAGCAGAGCTGCTTTTCAGAACAACTAACACTCCCTGGCCCTAACAAAGGCTTGAGGTGACCCCCAAATCTGCTGACAACACTCAGTCAGCCAATAACTGCTCACTCCACTCGATCTGCCAATCACTGCACACTTAACTCAATGAGAAGGATTGGCTGAGCCAATCCGTGGGATAGCCCGGTAGGGGGACGAATGTGTTTGGACAGACTAGAGTGAGGGTTAGTGTTGGTCTACAGACTAGAGAGGGTTAGTGTTGGTCTACAGACTAGAGAGGTTTAGGGTTGGTCTACAGACTAGAGAGGGTTAGTGTTGGTCTACAGACTAGAGAGGGTTAGGGTTAGTCTACAGACTAGAGAGGGTTAGGATTAGTCTACAGACTAGCGAGGGTTAGTGTTGGTCTACAGACTAGAGAGGGTTAGGGTTGGTCTACAAACTAGAGAGGGTTAGGGTTGGTCTACAGACTAGAGAGGGTTAGGGTTAGTCTACAGACTAGAGAGGGTTAGGGTTAGTCTACAGACTAGAGAGGGTTAGGGTTAGTCTACAGACTAGAGAGGGTTAGTGTTGGTCTACAGACTAGAGAGGGTTAGGGTTGGTCTACAGACTAGAGAGGGTTAGGATTAGTCTACAGACTAGAGAGGGTTAGTGTTGGTCTACAGACTAGAGAGGGTTAGTGTTGGTCTACAGACTAGAGAGGGTTAGTGTTGGTCTACAGACTAGAGAGGTTTAGGGTTAGTCTACAGACTAGAGAGGGTTAGTGTTGGTCTACAGACTAGAGAGGGTTAGTGTTGGTCTACAAACTAGAGAGGGTTAGGGTTAGTCTACAGACTGGAGAGGGTTAGGGTTGATCTACAGACTAGAGAGGGTTAGGGTTAGTCTACAGACTAGAGAGGGTTAGGGTTGGTCTACAGACTAGAGAGGGTTAGTGTTGGTCTACAGACTAGAGAGGGTTAGGGTTAGTCTACAGACTAGAGAGGGTTATGATTAGTCTACAGACTGGAGAGGTTTATGATTAGTCTACAGACTAGAGAGGGTTAGGGTTGGTCTATATACTAGCGAGGGTTAGGGTTGGTCTACAGACTAGAGAGGGTTAGGATTCGTCTACAGACTAGAGAGGGTTATGATTAGTCTACAGACTAGAGAGGGTTAGGGTTAGTCTACAGACTAGAGAGGGTTATGATTAGTCTAAAGACTAGAGAGGGTTAGGGTTAGTCTACAGACTAGAGAGGGTTATGATTAGTCTACAGACTAGAGAGGGTTAGGGTTAGTCTACAGACTAGTGAGAGGGTTAGGATTGGTCTATATACTAGAGAGGTTTAGGATTAGTCTACAGATTAGAGAGGGTTGTAGAGAGATAGAGAGAAGGGGGAGAGATAAGGAGTGAAATTGACAGAGGGGTTGGGGGAGAGGGAAAGTCAATGTATATGTTAGACCTTTGCTATGTGTTGGTTAATGTGGTGCCTTTGATATGTATTGATTAATGTGGTGCCTTTGCTATGTGTTGGTTAATGTGTAGACCTTTGTGTTGGTTAATGTGTAGACCTTTGTGTTGGTTAATGTGTAGACCTTTGTGTTGGTTAATGTGTAGACCTTTGCTATGTGTTGGTTAATGTGTAGACCTTTGCTATGTATTGGTTAATGTGGTGCCTTTGCTATGTGTTGGTTAATGTGTAGACCTTTGTGTTGGTTAATGTGTAGACCTTTGTGTTGGTTGCTGTGTTGCTCTGCGTGGAGTCTGGCCGTCTGCAGATGGAAAAGGCTTTACTCAGCTGTATAGAGATTCAAGAAAACACCGTCTGTGTTGCTGATAACAGCCAGGGGGTAATCCACACTGTTACACTCAACACTGATGCACAAGGAATCTGATACGGCTGTAGAGTTTAATACGGCTGGAGAGTTTGATACAGGTGTAGAGTTTGATACAGGTGTAGAGTTTGATACAGGTGTAGAGTTTGATACAGGTGGAGAGTTTGATACAGGCTGTGTAGTTTGATACAGGTGTAGAGTTTGATACAGGTGGAGAGTTTGATACAGGTGTAGAGTTTGATACAGGTGTAGAGTTTAATACGGCTGGAGAGTTTGATACAGGTGTAGAGTTTGATACAGGTGTAGAGTTTGATACAGGTGTAGAGTTTGATACAGGTGTAGAGTTTGATACAGGTGGAGAGTTTGATACAGGTGTAGAGTTTGATACAGGCTGTGTAGTTTGATACAGGTGTAGAGTTTGATACAGGTGGAGAGTTTGATACAGGTGGAGAGTTTGATACAGGTGGAGAGTTTGATACAGGTGTAGAGTTTGATACAGGTGTAGAGTTTGATACAGGTGTAGAGTTTGATACAGGTGGAGAGTTTGATACAGGTGGAGAGTTTGATACAGGTGTAGAGTTTGATACAGGTGTAGAGTTTGATACAGCTGTAGAGTTTGATACAGGTGTAGAGTTTGATACAGGTGTAGAGTTTGATACAGGTGGAGAGTTTGATACAGCTGTAGAGTTTGATACAGGTGGAGAGTTTGATACAGGTGTAGAGTTTGATACAGGTGTAGAGTTTGATACAGGTGGAGAGTTTGATACAGGTGGAGAGTTTGATACAGCTGTAGAGTTTGATACAGGTGTAGAGTTTGATACAGCTGTAGAGTTTGATACAGGTGGAGAGTTTGATACAGGTGTAGAGTTTGATACAGCTGTAGAGTTTGATACAGGTGGAGAGTTTGATACAGGTGGAGAGTTTGATACAGGTGTAGAGTTTGATACAGCTGTAGAGTTTGATACAGGTGGAGAGTTTGATACAGGTGTAGAGTTTGATACAGGTGTAGAGTTTGATACAGGTGGAGAGTTTGATACAGGTGGAGAGTTTGATACAGGTGGAGAGTTTGATACAGGTGGAGAGTTTGATACAGGTGTAGAGTTTGATACGGCTGTGTAGTTTGATACAGCTGTGTAGTTTGATACAGGTGTAGAGTTTGATACAGGTGTAGAGTTTGATACAGGTGTAGAGTTTGATACAGGTGTAGAGTTTGATACAGGTGTAGAGTTTGATACAGGTGTAGAGTTTGATACAGGTGTAGAGTTTGATACAGGTGGAGAGTTTGATACAGGTGTAGAGTTTGATACAGCTGTAGAGTTTGATACAGGTGTAGAGTTTGATACGGCTGTGTAGTTTGATACAGCTGTGTAGTTTGATACAGGTGTAGAGTTTGATACAGGTGTAGAGTTTGATACAGGTGTAGAGTTTGATACAGGTGGAGAGTTTGATACAGGTGTAGAGTTTGATACAGGTGTAGAGTTTGATACAGGTGGAGAGTTTGATACAGGTGTAGAGTTTGATACAGGTGGAGAGTTTGATACAGGTGTAGAGTTTGATACAGGTGTAGAGTTTGATACAGGTGGAGAGTTTGATACAGGTGGAGAGTTTGATACAGGTGGAGAGTTTGATACAGGTGTAGAGTTTGATACAGGTGTAGAGTTTGATACAGGTGTAGAGTTTGATACAGGTGGAGAGTTTGATACAGGTGTAGAGTTTGATACAGGTGTAGAGTTTGATACAGGTGTAGAGTTTGATACAGGTGGAGAGTTTGATACAGGTGTAGAGTTTGATACAGGTGGAGAGTTTGATACAGCTGTAGAGTTTGATACAGGTGTGTAGTTTGATACAGGTGTAGAGTTTGATACAGGTGTAGAGTTTGATACAGGTGTAGAGTTTGATACAGGTGTAGAGTTTGATACAGGTGGAGAGTTTGATACAGGTGTAGAGTTTGATACAGCTGTAGAGTTTGATACAGGTGTAGAGTTTGATACAGGTGGAGAGTTTGATACAGGTGTAGAGTTTGATACAGCTGTAGAGTTTGATACAGGTGTAGAGTTTGATACAGGTGTAGAGTTTGATACAGGTGGAGAGTTTGATACAGGTGTAGAGTTTGATACAGCTGTAGAGTTTGATACAGGTGTAGAGTTTGATACGGGTGTAGAGTTTGATACAGGTGTAGAGTTTGATACAGGTGTAGAGTTTGATACAGGTGGAGAGTTTAATACAGGTGGAGAGTTTGATACAGGTGGAGAGTTTGATACAGCTGTAGAGTTTGATACAGGTGTAGAGTTTGATACAGGTGGAGAGTTTGATACAGGTGTGTAGTTTGATACAGGTGTAGAGTTTGATACAGGTGTAGAGTTTGATACAGGTGGAGAGTTTGATACGGCTGTGTAGTTTGATACAGGTGTAGAGTTTAATACAGCTGTAGAGTTTGATACAGGTGTAGAGTTTGATACAGCTGTAGAGTTTGATACAGGTGTAGAGTTTGATACAGGTGGAGAGTTTGATACAGGTGTAGAGTTTGATACAGGTGGAGAGTTTGATACAGGTGTAGAGTTTGATACAGGTGTGTAGTTTGATACAGGTGTAGAGTTTGATACAGGTGTAGAGTTTGATACAGGTGGAGAGTTTGATACAGGTGGAGAGTTTGATACAGGTGGAGAGTTTGATACAGGTGTAGAGTTTGATACAGGTGGAGAGTTTGATACGGGTGGAGAGTTTGATACAGGTGTAGAGTTTGATACAGCTGTAGAGTTTGATACAGCTGTAGAGTTTGATACAGCTGTAGAGTTTGATACAGGTGGAGAGTTTGATACAGGTGTAGAGTTTGATACAGGTGTAGAGTTTGATACAGGTGTAGAGTTTGATACAGGTGGAGAGTTTGATACAGGTGGAGAGTTTGATACAGGTGTAGAGTTTGATACAGCTGTAGAGTTTGATACAGGTGTAGAGTTTGATACAGGTGGAGAGTTTGATACAGGTGTAGAGTTTGATACAGGTGTAGAGTTTGATACAGGTGGAGAGTTTGATACGGCTGTGTAGTTTGATACGGCTGTGTAGTTTGATACAGGTGTAGAGTTTGATACAGGTGTAGAGTTTGATACAGGTGGAGAGTTTGATACAGGTGGAGAGTTTGATACAGGTGTAGAGTTTGATACAGGTGGAGAGTTTGATACAGCTGTAGAGTTTGATACAGGTGTGTAGTTTGATACAGGTGGAGAGTTTGATACAGGTGTAGAGTTTGATACAGGTGGAGAGTTTGATACAGGTGTAGAGTTTGATACAGGTGTGTAGTTTGATACAGGTGGAGAGTTTGATACAGGTGTAGAGTTTGATACGGCTGTGTAGTTTGATACAGGTGTAGAGTTTGATACAGCTGTGTAGTTTGATACAGGTGTAGAGTTTGATACGGCTGTGTAGTTTGATACAGCTGTAGAGTTTGATACAGGTGGAGAGTTTGATACAGGTGTAGAGTTTGATACAGGTGTAGAGTTTGATACAGGTGGAGAGTTTGATACAGGTGTAGAGTTTGATACAGGTGGAGAGTTTGATACAGGTGTAGAGTTTGATACAGGTGTAGAGTTTGATACGGCTGTGTAGTTTGATACAGCTGTAGAGTTTGATACAGGTGTAGAGTTTGATACAGGTGGAGAGTTTGATACAGGTGTAGAGTTTGATACAGCTGTAGAGTTTGATACAGGTGTAGAGTTTGATACAGGTGTAGAGTTT